>NC_042616.1:3368777-3388674 GCF_901001135.1 Rhinatrema bivittatum
AAGTAGCAGAAGCAACAATGACTCTTGCAGTATCAATGATGTGTCGGGGGTTCTCTATTACATCTTCTGTTAAAAAGAAGCAGGATAGTGCATCTTCCCATAGGTTCTTCACCATTGGTTGATAACGGAGCTCAAATTCAAACCAACAAAAAAAGAGGGACAAGTGGTCCTGCTTGGGGTTGAGTTGTTGGATTTGCTAAAGACATTCCAAGTTCTTATGGTCCTTGTAGATTGTGATCCAGTGTTTGACAACCTCTAGGAGGTGTCGCCACTCTTTGAACACCAATTTTACTACCAGGAGTTAATGATCCCCAATTGTGTAGTTTCTTTTAGCTGAGGAAAACTTCCTGGAGAAGGAGCATGGTAGGATGGTCCCTTCCTTACTGTGTTGACTGAGGACAGACCCTATACCTAGGGTAGAGGCATCTATCTCTGCAATGAAGGGACATTCAGGGTCTGGATATGGATATCACAAGAAATGATCTTGAAAGAAGGCATGTTTTAGTGCTTGGAAAGTGTCAATGGCTTCCTGAAACCAGTTCCTGGTGTCTGCCACTTTATGAGTCAAAGCCATGAGCAGGGCCATGAGGATGGAAAACCCAGGAAAGAACTGGCGGTAGTAGTAGGGAAATCCTAGGAAGCGTTGTAGGGCTTGGAGGCCAACTGGCTATGGCTAATTCAGGATGGCTTTCTGTTTTTCCTAGTCCAACAATGCCAACATAACCCCGATATTTAAAAAGGGGTCCAGGGGTGATCATAATCCATGTGCCTATATGTAAAAAATCACCTGAGCTAAAGGATTCTAAATTATCCCTATCAACTGAAAAGCAGGTTGTTAATACAAACAAAGGACTTTGAAATGTCTGTATGCCAATGCCACGGGAAGTCTTGCCTCACTGGGACCAGCTGAGGTAAAAGTTCATGGCAAGCCGGATAGGGTTGCTGGCAGTTTGAAGCAAATGTGGAAAGTAACCTGGAGACACGGCTCGCCGCGGGCTGCAGCGTAGTCAGGCTAACCGGAGACAAGCGGACTGCAGGCTGGAGCGGAGTCAGAAGCAAACCGGAGTCAAGGCTGGAACCAGGAAGACAACAGGAAACGCAACTGGAAGCAACTAGATAGCTGGGAACCTCGTTGCAAGGCGTTTAGGGACTGACTGAACGCCGGTTATAGCGGGAGCAGAGCGTGACATCAGCCGAGAGGGGCGGGGCCGGGCCGGGCTTCCAGGAGCTGGACGCACAAGAAGAGCGTCCTCACGCGCGCGAGGCCGGAGAGGAACGGACCCGTAATGGCGTTGGCCACGTGGGAAGTGCGCGTACAGGGAGCCCACCGGGACCAGGACCGGGTGGAATCCCGTGGCCGTCGGAGCGGAGGTAGGCGGGCCTGAGCCCTATCAGGAGAGGGGCGGTCGGGACCGCAACAAGTAGCTAATTTAAAACAAATGAAACAAAATTCTTTTTCACTTAGCACATAGTTAAGCTCTGGAATTCATTGCCAGAGGATGTGGTTACCACAGTTAGTGTAATTGGGTTTAAAAACGTTTGGATAAGTTCCTAGAGGAAAAATCCATAAACTGCTATTACGGTAATTAATAAGCAATAGTGGCTTATGATCTATCTAATGTTTGGGATCCTGCCAGGTACCTGTGACCTGGATTGGCCACTGTTGGAATCAGGATGCTGGGCTTGATGGACCCTTGGTCTGACCCAGTATGGCAATTTCTTATGTTCTTATGTAATTTAGGAATCCTGCCAGGTACCTGTGACCTGGAGTGGCCACTGTTGGAATCAGGATGCTGGGCTTGATGGACCCTTGGTCTGACCCAGCATGGCAATTTCTTATGTTCTTATGTAATTTAGAAATCCTGCCGGGTACCTGTGACCTGGATTGGCCTCTGTTGGAAACAGGATGCTGGGCTTGATGGACCTTTGGTCTGACCCAGTATGGCAATTTCTTATGTTCTTATGTAATTTAGGAATCCTGCCGGGTACCTGTGACCTGAATTGGCCTCTGTTGGAATCAGGATGCTGGGCTTGATGGACCTTTGATCTGACCCAGCATGGCAATTTCTTATGTTCTTATGTAATTTAGGAATCCTGCCGGGTACCTGTGACCTGGATTGGCCACTGTTGGAAACAGGATGCTGGGCTTGATGGACCTTTGGTCTGACCCAGCATGGCAATTTCTTATGTTCTTATGTAATTTAGGAATCCTGCCGGGTACCTGTGACCTGGATTCCCCACTGTTGGAATCAGGATGCTGGGCTTGATGGACCCTTGATCTGACCCAGCAATGGCAATTTCTTATGTTCTTATGTAATTTAGGAATCCTGCCGGGTACCTGTGACCTGGATTGGCCACTGTTGGAAACAGGATGCTGGGCTTGATGAACCTTTGGTCTGACCCAGCATGGCAATTTCTTATGTTCTTATGTAATTTAGGAATCCTGCCGGGTACCTGTGACCTGGATTGGCCACTGTTGGAAACAGGATGCTGGGCTTGATGGACCCTTGGTTTGACCCAGCATGGCAATTTCTTATGTTCTTATGTAATTTAGGAATCCTGCCGGGTACCTGTGACCTGGATTGGCCACTGTTGGAATCAGGATGCTGGGCTTGATGGACCCTTGATCTGACCCAGCATGGCAATTTCTTATGTTCTTATGTAATTTAGGAATCCTGCCGTGTACCTGTGACCTGAATTGGCCTCTGTTGGAATCAGGATGCTGGGCTTGATGGACCCTTGATCTGACCCAGCATGGCAATTTCTTATGTTCTTATGTAATTTAGGAATCCTGCCGTGTACCTGTGACCTGGATTGGCCACTGTTGGAATCAGGATGCTGGGCTTGATGGACCCTTGATCTGACCCAGCATGGCAATTTCTTATGTTCTTATGTAATTTAGGAATCCTGCCGTGTACCTGTGACCTGAATTGGCCACTGTTGGAAACAGGATGCTGGGCTTGATGGACCCTTGGTCTGACCCAGCATGGCAATTTCTTATGTTCTTATGTAATTTAGGAATCCTGCCGGGTACCTGTGACCTGAATTGGCCTCTGTTGGAATCAGGATGCTGGGCTTGATGGACCCTTGATCTGACCCAGCATGGCAATTTCTTATGTTCTTATGTAATTTAGGAATCCTGCCGGGTACCTGTGACCTGGATTGGCCACTGTTGGAAACAGGATGCTGGGCTTGATGGACCCTTGGTTTGACCCAGTATGGCAATTTCTTATGTTCTTATGTAATTTAGGAATCCTGCCGGGTACCTGTGACCTGGATTGGCCACTGTTGGAAACAGGATGCTGGGCTTGATGGACCCTTGGTCTGATCCAGCATGGCAATTTCTTATGTTCTTATGTAATTTAGGAATCCTGCCGGGTACCTGTGACCTGGATTCCCCACTGTTGGAATCAGGATGCTGGGCTTGATGGACCCTTGATCTGACCCAGCATGGCAATTTCTTATGTTCTTATGTAATTTAGGAATCCTGCTGGGTACCTGTGACCTGGATTGGCCTCTGTTGGAAACAGGATGCTGGGCTTGATGGACCCTTGGTCTGACCCAGCATGGCAATTTCTTATGTTCTTATGTAATTTAGGAATCCTGCCGGGTACCTGTGACCTGGATTGGCCACTGTTGGAAACAGGATGCTGGGCTTGATGGACCCTTGGTCTGACCCAGCATGGCAATTTCTTATGTTCTTATGTAATTTAGGAATCCTGCCGGGTACCTGTGACCTGGATTGGCCACTGTTGGAATCAGGATGCTGGGCTTGATGGACCCTTGGTCTGACCCAGTATGGCAATTTCTTATGTTCTTACGTAATTTAGGAATCCTGCCGGGTATCTGTGACCTGGATTGGCCTCTGTTAGAAACAGGATGCTGGGCTTGATGGACCCTTGGTCTGACCCAGCATGGCAATTTCTTATGTTCTTACGTAATTTAGGAATCCTGCCGGGTACCTGTGACCTGGATTGGCCACTGTTGGAAACAGGATGCTGGGCTTGATGGACCCTTGGTCTGACCCAGCATGGCAATTTCTTATGTTCTTATGTAATTTAGGAATCCTGCCGGGTACCTGTGACCTGGATTGGCCACTGTTGGAAACAGGATGCTGGGCTTGATGGACCCTTGGTCTGATCCAGCATGGCAATTTCTTATGTTCTTATGTAATTTAGGAATCCTGCCGGGTACCTGTGACCTGGATTCCCCACTGTTGGAATCAGGATGCTGGGCTTGATGGACCCTTGATCTGACCCAGCATGGCAATTTCTTATGTTCTTATGTAATTTAGGAATCCTGCTGGGTACCTGTGACCTGGATTGGCCTCTGTTGGAAACAGGATGCTGGGCTTGATGGACCTTTGGTCTGACCCAGCATGGCAATTTCTTATGTTCTTATGTAATTTAGGAATCCTGCCGGGTACCTGTGACCTGGATTGGCCACTGTTGGAAACAGGATGCTGGGCTTGATGGACCCTTGGTCTGACCCAGCATGGCAATTTCTTATGTTCTTATGTAATTTAGGAATCCTGCCGGGTACCTGTGACCTGGATTGGCCACTGTTGGAATCAGGATGCTGGGCTTGATGGACCTTTGGTCTGACCCAGCATGGCAAGTTCTTATGTTCTTATGTAATTTAGGAATCCTGCCGGGTACCTGTGACCTGGATTGGCCACTGTTGGAATCAGGATGCTGGGCTTGATGGACCCTTGCTCTGACCCAGCATGGCAATTTCTTATGTTCTTATGTAATTTAGGAATCCTGCCGGGTACCTGTGACCTGGATTGGCCACTGTTGGAATCAGGATGCTAGGCTTGATGGACCCTTGCTCTGACCCAGCATGGCAATTTCTTATGTTCTTATGTAATTTAGGAATCCTGCCGGGTACCTGTGACCTGGATTGGCCACTGTTGGAATCAGGATGCTGGGCTTGATGGACCCTTGATCTGACCCAGCATGGCAATTTCTTATGTTCTTATGTAATTTAGGAATCCTGCCGGGTACCTGTGACCTGGATTAACCACTGTTGGAATCAGGACGCTGGGCTTGATGGACCCTTGGTCTGACCCAGTATGGCATTTTCTTATGTTCTTATGTAATTTAGGAATCCTGCCGGGTACCTGTGACCTGGATTGGCCACTGTTGGAATCAGGATGCTGGGCTTGATGGACCCTTGATCTGACCCAGCATGGCAATTTCTTATGTTCTTATGTAATTTAGGAATCCTGCCGGGTACCTGTGACCTGGATTAACCACTGTTGGAATCAGGACGCTGGGCTTGATGGACCCTTGGTCTGACCCAGTATGGCATTTTCTTATGTTCTTATGTAATTTAGGAATCCTGCCGGGTACCTGTGACCTGGATTGGCCACTGTTGGAATCAGGATGCTGGGCTTGATGGACCCTTGATCTGACCCAGCATGGCAATTTCTTATGTTCTTATGTAATTTAGGAATCCTGCCGGGTACCTGTGACCTGGATTGGCCACTGTTGGAATCAGGATGCTGGGCTTGATGGACCTTTGATCTGACCCAGCATGGCAATTTCTTATGTTCTTATGTAATTTAGGAATCCTGCCGGGTACCTGTGACCTGGATTGGCCACTGTTGGAATCAGGATGCTGGGCTTGATGGACCCTTGGTCTGACCCAGCATGGCAATTTCTTATGTTCTTATGTAATTTAGGAATCCTGCCGGGTACCTGTGACCTGGATTCCCCACTGTTGGAATCAGGATGCTGGGCTTGATGGACCCTTGGTCTGACCCAGCATGGCAATTTCTTATGTTCTTATGTAATTTAGGAATCCTGCCGGGTACCTGTGACCTGGATTGGCCACTGTTGGAATCAGGATGCTGGGCTTGATGGACCTTTGATCTCACCCAGCATGGCAATTTCTTATGTTCTTATGTAATTTAGGAATCCTGCCGGGTACCTGTGACCTGGATTCCCCACTGTTGGAATCAGGATGCTGGGCTTGATGGACCCTTGGTCTGACCCAGCATGGCAATTTCTTATGTTCTTATGTAATTTAGGAATCCTGCCGGGTACCTGTGACCTGTATTGGCCACTGTTGGAATCAGGATGCTGGGCTTGATGGACCCTTGGTCTGACCCAGCATGGCAATTTCTTATGTTCTTATGTAATTTAGGAATCCTGCCGGGTACCTGTGACCTGGATTGGCCACTGTTGGAATCAGGATGCTGGGCTTGATGGACCCTTGCTCTGACCCAGCATGGCAATTTCTTATGTTCTTATGTAATTTAGGAATCCTGCCGGGTACCTGTGACCTGGATTGGCCACTGTTGGAATCAGGATGCTAGGCTTGATGGACCCTTGCTCTGACCCAGCATGGCAATTTCTTATGTTCTTATGTAATTTAGGAATCCTGCCGGGTACCTGTGACCTGGATTGGCCACTGTTGGAATCAGGATGCTGGGCTTGATGGACCCTTGATCTGACCCAGCATGGCAATTTCTTATGTTCTTATGTAATTTAGGAATCCTGCCGGGTACCTGTGACCTGGATTAACCACTGTTGGAATCAGGACGCTGGGCTTGATGGACCCTTGGTCTGACCCAGTATGGCATTTTCTTATGTTCTTATGTAATTTAGGAATCCTGCCGGGTACCTGTGACCTGGATTGGCCACTGTTGGAATCAGGATGCTGGGCTTGATGGACCCTTGATCTGACCCAGCATGGCAATTTCTTATGTTCTTATGTAATTTAGGAATCCTGCCGGGTACCTGTGACCTGGATTAACCACTGTTGGAATCAGGACGCTGGGCTTGATGGACCCTTGGTCTGACCCAGTATGGCATTTTCTTATGTTCTTATGTAATTTAGGAATCCTGCCGGGTACCTGTGACCTGGATTGGCCACTGTTGGAATCAGGATGCTGGGCTTGATGGACCCTTGATCTGACCCAGCATGGCAATTTCTTATGTTCTTATGTAATTTAGGAATCCTGCCGGGGTACCTGTGACCTGGATTGGCCACTGTTGGAATCAGGATGCTGGGCTTGATGGACCTTTGATCTGACCCAGCATGGCAATTTCTTATGTTCTTATGTAATTTAGGAATCCTGCCGGGTACCTGTGACCTGGATTGGCCACTGTTGGAATCAGGATGCTGGGCTTGATGGACCCTTGGTCTGACCCAGCATGGCAATTTCTTATGTTCTTATGTAATTTAGGAATCCTGCCGGGTACCTGTGACCTGGATTCCCCACTGTTGGAATCAGGATGCTGGGCTTGATGGACCCTTGGTCTGACCCAGCATGGCAATTTCTTATGTTCTTATGTAATTTAGGAATCCTGCCGGGTACCTGTGACCTGGATTGGCCACTGTTGGAATCAGGATGCTGGGCTTGATGGACCTTTGATCTCACCCAGCATGGCAATTTCTTATGTTCTTATGTAATTTAGGAATCCTGCCGGGTACCTGTGACCTGGATTCCCCACTGTTGGAATCAGGATGCTGGGCTTGATGGACCCTTGGTCTGACCCAGCATGGCAATTTCTTATGTTCTTATGTAATTTAGGAATCCTGCCGGGTACCTGTGACCTGTATTGGCCACTGTTGGAATCAGGATGCTGGGCTTGATGGACCCTTGGTCTGACCCAGCATGGCAATTTCTTATGTTCTTATGTAATTTAGGAATCCTGCCGGGTACCTGTGACCTGGATTGGCCACTGTTGGAATCAGGATGCTGGGCTTGATGGACCCTTGGTCTGACCCAGCATGGCAATTTCTTATGTTCTTATGTAATTTAGGAATCCTGCCGGGTACCTGTGACCTGGATTGGCCACTGTTGGAATCAGGATGCTGGGCTTGATGGACCCTTGGTCTGACCCAGTATGGCAATTTCTTATGTTCTTACGTAATTTAGGAATCCTGCCGGGTATCTGTGACCTGGATTGGCCTCTGTTAGAAACAGGATGCTGGGCTTGATGGACCTTTGGTCTGACCCAGCATGGCAAGTTCTTATGTTCTTATGTAATTTAGGAATCCTGCCGGGTACCTGTGACCTGGATTGGCCACTGTTGGAATCAGGATGCTGGGCTTGATGGACCCTTGCTCTGACCCAGCATGGCAATTTCTTATGTTCTTATGTAATTTAGGAATCCTGCCGGGTACCTGTGACCTGGATTGGCCACTGTTGGAATCAGGATGCTAGGCTTGATGGACCCTTGCTCTGACCCAGCATGGCAATTTCTTATGTTCTTATGTAATTTAGGAATCCTGCCGGGTACCTGTGACCTGGATTGGCCACTGTTGGAATCAGGATGCTGGGCTTGATGGACCCTTGATCTGACCCAGCATGGCAATTTCTTATGTTCTTATGTAATTTAGGAATCCTGCCGGGTACCTGTGACCTGGATTAACCACTGTTGGAATCAGGACGCTGGGCTTGATGGACCCTTGGTCTGACCCAGTATGGCATTTTCTTATGTTCTTATGTAATTTAGGAATCCTGCCGGGTACCTGTGACCTGGATTGGCCACTGTTGGAATCAGGATGCTGGGCTTGATGGACCCTTGATCTGACCCAGCATGGCAATTTCTTATGTTCTTATGTAATTTAGGAATCCTGCCGGGTACCTGTGACCTGGATTAACCACTGTTGGAATCAGGACGCTGGGCTTGATGGACCCTTGGTCTGACCCAGTATGGCATTTTCTTATGTTCTTATGTAATTTAGGAATCCTGCCGGGTACCTGTGACCTGGATTGGCCACTGTTGGAATCAGGATGCTGGGCTTGATGGACCCTTGATCTGACCCAGCATGGCAATTTCTTATGTTCTTATGTAATTTAGGAATCCTGCCGGGTACCTGTGACCTGGATTGGCCACTGTTGGAATCAGGATGCTGGGCTTGATGGACCTTTGATCTGACCCAGCATGGCAATTTCTTATGTTCTTATGTAATTTAGGAATCCTGCCGGGTACCTGTGACCTGGATTGGCCACTGTTGGAATCAGGATGCTGGGCTTGATGGACCCTTGGTCTGACCCAGCATGGCAATTTCTTATGTTCTTATGTAATTTAGGAATCCTGCCGGGTACCTGTGACCTGGATTCCCCACTGTTGGAATCAGGATGCTGGGCTTGATGGACCCTTGGTCTGACCCAGCATGGCAATTTCTTATGTTCTTATGTAATTTAGGAATCCTGCCGGGTACCTGTGACCTGGATTCCCCACTGTTGGAATCAGGATGCTGGGCTTGATGGACCCTTGGTCTGACCCAGCATGGCAATTTCTTATGTTCTTATGTAATTTAGGAATCCTGCCGGGTACCTGTGACCTGTATTGGCCACTGTTGGAATCAGGATGCTGGGCTTGATGGACCCTTGGTCTGACCCAGCATGGCAATTTCTTATGTTCTTATGTAATTTAGGAATCCTGCCGGGTACCTGTGACCTGGATTGGCCACTGTTGGAATCAGGATGCTGGGCTTGATGGACCTTTGATCTGACCCAGCATGGCAATTTCTTATGTTCTTATGTAATTTAGAAATCCTGCCGGGTACCTGTGACCTGGATTGGCCACTGTTGGAATCAGGATGCTGGGCTTGATGGACCTTTGATCTGACCCAGCATGGCAATTTCTTATGTTCTTATGTAATTTAGAAATCCTGCCGGGTACCTGCGACCTGGATTGGCCACTGTTGGAATCAGGATGCTGGGCTTGATGGACCCTTGGTCTGACCCAGCATGGCAATTTCTTATGTTCTTATGTAATTTAGGAATCCTGCCGGGTACCTGTGACCTGGATTGGCCACTGTTGGAATCAGGATGCTGGGCTTGATGGACCTTTGATCTGACCCAGCATGGCAATTTCTTATGTTCTTATGTAATTTAGGAATCCTGCCGAGTAGCTGTGACCTGGATTGGCCACTGTTGGAATCAGGATGCTGGGCTTGATGGACCCTTGGTCTGACCCAGCATGGCATGTTCTTATGTTCTTATTTAATTTAGGAATCCTGCCGGGTACCTGTGACCTGGATTGGCCACTGTTGGAATCAGGATGCTGGGCTTGATGGACCTTTGATATGACCCAGCATGGCAATTTCTTATGTTCTTATGTAATTTAGGAATCCTGCCGGGTACCTGTGACCTGGATTCCTCACTGTTGGAATCAGGATGCTGTGCTTGATGGACCTTTGATCTGACCCAGCATGGCAATTTCTTATGTTCTTATGTAATTTAGGAATCCTGCCGGGTACCTGTGACCTGGATTGGCCTCTGTTGGAATCAGGATGCTGGGCTTGATGGACCCTTGATCTGACCCAGCATGGCAATTTCTTATGTTCTTATGTAATTTAGGAATCCTGCCGGGTACCTGTGACCTGGATTGGCCTCTGTTGGAATCAGGATGCTGGGCTTGATGGACCCTTGGTCTGACCCAGCATGGCAATTTCTTATGTTCTTATGTAATTTAGGAATCCTGCCGGGTACCTGTGACCTGGATTGGCCACTGTTGGAATCAGGATGCTGGGCTTGATGGACCCTTGCTCTGACCCAGCATGGCAATTTCTTATGTTCTTATGTAATTTAGGAATCCTGCCGGGTACCTGTGACCTGGATGTGCCACTGTTGGAATCAGGATGCTGGGCTTGATGGACCCTTGGTCTGACCCAGCATGGCAATTTCTTATGTTCTTATGTAATTTAGGAATCCTGCCGGGTACCTGTGACCTGGATTGGCCACTGTTGGAATCAGGATGCTGGGCTTGATGGACCCTTGCTCTGACCCAGTATGGCAATTTCTTATGTTCTTATGTAATTTAGGAATCCTGCCGGGTACCTGTGACCTGGATTGGCCACTGTTGGAATCAGGATGCTGGGCTTGATGGACCCTTGGTCTGACCCAGTATGGCAATTTCTTATGTTCTTATGTAATTTAGGAATCCTGCCGGGTACCTGTGACCTGGATTGGCCACTGTTGGAAACAGGATGCTGGGCTTGATGGACCCTTGGTCTGACCCAGCATGGCAATTTCTTATGTTCTTATGTAATTTAGGAATCCTGCCGAGTACCTGTGACCTGGATTGGCCACTGTTGGAATCAGGATGCTGGGCTTGATGGACCCTTGGTCTGACCCAGCATGGCAATTTCTTATGTTCTTATGTAATTTAGGAATCCTGCCGGGTACCTGTGACCTGGATTGGCCACTGTTGGAAACAGGATGCTGGGCTTGATGGACCCTTGGTCTGACCCAGCATGGCAATTTCTTATGTTCTTATGTAATTTAGGAATCCTGCCGGGTATCTGTGACCTGGATTGGCCACAGTTGGAATCAGGATGCTGGGCTTGATGGACCCTTGGTCTGACCCAGCATGGCAATTTCTTATGTTCTTATGTAATTTAGGAATCCTGCCGAGTACCTGTGACCTGGATTGTCCACTGTTGGAATCAGGATGCTGGGCTTGATGGACCTTTGGTCTGACCCAGCATGGCAATTTCTTATGTTCTTATGTAATTTAGGAATCCTGCCGGGTACCTGTGACCTGGATTGGCCACTGTTGGAATCAGGATGCTGGGCTTGATGGACCCTTGCTCTGACCCAGCATGGCAATTTCTTATGTTCTTATGTAATTTAGGAATCCTGCCGGGTACCTGTGACCTGGATTGGCCACTGTTGGAATCAGGATGCTGAGCTTGATGGACCTTTGATCTGACCCAGCATGGCAATTTCTTATGTTCTTATGTAATTTAGGAATCCTGCCGGGTACCTGTGACCTGGATTGGCCACTGTTGGAATCAGGATGCTGGGCTTGATGGACCCTTGGTCTGACCCAGCATGGCATTTTCTTATGTTCTTATGTAATTTAGGAATCCTGCCGGGTACCTGTGACCTGGATTGACCTCTGTTGGAATCAGGATGCTGGGCTTGATGGACCTTTGGTCTGACCCAGCATGGCATTTTCTTATGTTCTTATGTAATTTAGGAATCCTGCCGGGTACCTGTGACCTGGATTGGTCACTGTTGGAATCAGGATGCTGGGCTTGATGGACCCTTGCTCTGACCCAGCATGGCAATTTCTTATGTTCTTATGTAATTTAGGAATGCTGCCGGGTACCTGTGACCTGGATTGACCTCTGTTGGAATCAGGATGCTGGGCTTGATGGACCTTTGGTCTGACCCAGCATGGCATTTTCTTATGTTCTTATGTAATTTAGGAATCCTGCCGGGTACCTGTGACCTGGATTGGCCACTGTTGGAATCAGGATGCTGGGCTTGATGGACCTTTGATCTGACCCAGCATGGCAATTTCTTATGTTCTTATGAAATTTAGGAATCCTGCCGGGTACCTGTGACCTGGATTGGCCACTGTTGGAATCAGGATGCTGGGCTTGATGGACCTTTGATCTGACCCAGCATGGCAATTTCTTATGTTCTTATGTAATTTAGGAATCGTGCTGGATACCTGTGACCTGGATTGACCTCTGTTGGAATCAGGATGCTGGGCTTGATGGACCCTTGGTCTGACCCAGCATGGCAATTTCTTATGTTCTTATGTAATTTAGGAATCCTGCCGGGTACCTGTGACCTGGATTGGCCACTGTTGGAATCAGGATGCTGGGCTTGATGGACCCTTGGTCTGACCCAGCATGGCAATTTCTTATGTTCTTATGTAATTTAGGAATCCTGCCGGGTACCTGTGACCTGGATTCCCCACTGTTGGAATCAGGATGCTGGGCTTGATGGACCCTTGGTCTGACCCAGCATGGCAATTTCTTATGTTCTTATGTAATTTAGGAATCCTGCCGGGTACCTGTGACCTGGATTGGCCACTGTTGGAATCAGGATGCTGGGCTTGATGGACCCTTTGTCTGACCCAGCATGGCAATTTCTTATGTTCTTATGTAATTTAGGAATCCTGCCGGGTACCTGTGACCTGGATTGGCCACTGTTGGAATCAGGATGCTGGGCTTGATGGACCTTTGATCTGACCCAGCATGGCAATTTCTTATGTTCTTATGTAATTTAGGAATCCTGCCGAGTAGCTGTGACCTGGATTGGCCACTGTTGGAATCAGGATGCTGGGCTTGATGGACCCTTGGTCTGACCCAGCATGGCAATTTCTTATGTTCTTATGTAATTTAGGAATCCTGCCGGGTACCTGTGACCTGAATTGGCCACTGTTGGAATCAGGATGCTGGGCTTGATGGACCCTTGGTCTGACCCAGCATGGCAATTTCTTATGTTCTTATGTAATTTAGGAATCCTGCCGGGTACCTGTGACCTGGATTGGCCACTGTTGGAATCAGGATGCTGGGCTTGATGGACCCTTGGTCTGCCCCAGCATGGCAATTTCTTATGTTCTTATGTAATTTAGGAATCCTGCCGGGTACCTGTGACCTGGATTCCCCACTGTTGGAATCAGGATGCTGGGCTTGATGGACCTTTGATCTGACCCAGCATGGCAATTTCTTATGTTCTTATGTAATTTAGGAATCCTGCCGGGTACCTGTGACCTGGATTCCCCACTGTTGGAATCAGGATGCTGGGCTTGATGGACCCTTGATCTGACCCAGCATGGCAATTTCTTATGTTCTTATGTAATTTAGGAATCCTGCCGGGTACCTGTGACCTGGATTGGCCACTGTTGGAATCAGGATGCTGGGCTTGAAGGACCTTTGATCTGACCCGGCATGGCAATTTCTTATGTTCTTATGTAATTTAGGAATCCTGCCGGGTACCTGTGACCTGGATTGGCCACTGTTGGAATCAGGATGCTGGGCTTGATGGACCCTTGGTCTGACCCAGTATGGCAATTTCTTATGTTCTTATGTAATTTAGGAATCCTGCCGGGTACCTGTGACCTGGATTAGCCACTGTTGGAATCAGGATGCTGGGCTTGATGGACCCTTGGTCTGACCCAGCATGGCAATTTCTTATGTTCTTATGTAATTTAGGAATCCTGCCGGGTACCTGTGACCTGGATTGGCCACTGTTGGAATCAGGATGCTGGGCTTGATGGACCCTTGGTCTGACCCAGTATGGCAATTTCTTATGTTCTTATGTAATTTAGGAATCCTGCCGGGTACCTGTGACCTGGATTGGCCACTGTTGGAATCAGGATGCTGGGCTTGATGGACCCTTGGTCTGACCCAGTATGGCATTTTCTTATGCTCTTATGTAATTTAGGAATCCTGCCGGGTACCTGTGACCTGGATTGGCCACTGTTGGAATCATGATGCTGGGCTTGATGGACCCTTGGTCTGACCCAGTATGGCATTTTCTTATTCTCTTATGTAATTTAGGAATCCTGCCGGGTACCTGTGACCTGGATTGGCCACTGTTGGAATCAGGATGCTGGGCTTGATGGACCTTTGATCTGACCCAGTATGGCAATTTCTTATGTTCTTATGTAATTTAGGAATCCTGCCGGGTACCTGTGACCTGGATTGGCCACTGTTGGAATCAGATGCTGGGCTTGTTGGACCCTTGGTCTGACCCAGTATTGCATTTTCTTATGTTCTTATGTTCTTAAGGTATTTCTCAAGTTTTGCATAGAAATGATGCTCCCAAAGTCATTGACGTTTTTGTTTCACATGATCCCAGTGAGATGCCAAGGATTGTGAGTAGATGAGGATATCATCTATGTAGATCATGAATAAAGAAGGTCCCAGAAGATTTTAACTGGTAAAAAGAAAAGTGAGCATATCACTCCTACTCTGATTGAACTACATTGGTTGCCAGTTGAGGCTCGGGTAAATTTTAAGATACTTTGCTTGTTGCACAAACTGATCCATGGTGAACAGGTAGACTGGCTTAATACTGCCATTAGAGTGCATGTCCCACAGAGGAACTTGCGTTCCTCAAGTAAGGGCCTATTAACATTGCCTTCTGTACATTCTGCACATTTGAACTAAGTTAGAAAGAGAGAGCTCTATCACTGGCAGGACCCAAAATTTGGAATACTCTCCCAACAATTTTAAGACTCGAAACTAATTTTAAACAGTTTCAGCGTGATTTAAAAACTTGGCTTTTTAGCGAAACATACAAAGCTCAATCATAGAATCTACTGCTGGTGAAATCCATAACCTGTGGACTCAGACGAAAGACATGCTAGTTAAAGCGAGTGACCATCTTCAAACCCCGGTGACAAAGTCTGGTTATCTACCAAACATCTCAGACTGAAATTACCCTGCACTCGGTTCGCTCCTCACTACATTGGACCATTTCCAATCCTCCGACGTCTTGGCAACATCACTTACAGTCTGAAGTTACTACCCGGACTCAACATCCACCAACGCTTTTCACGTTTCACTCTTGAAACCTCTCATACTCAGTGAATTCTCTTCCAAGACTCAGGAACCACCTGCCATCAACGCAGAAGATGACCTAGAATTCAAGGTCGAAGAGATTCTTGATGTCCGAAGACGAGGCAAAACACTTGAATACCTTCTTTCTTGGAAAGGTTTCGGCCCCGTAGAAAACTCTTGGGAGCCTCAGGCTAACATCCTTGATAAAGAGATGCTCCATCAATTTCATCTCGCGCATCCTTGAAAACCTAATCCTGGTTCCTGCAGAGGAGACCGCCCTTTGTTATGACTGTCGCTGCCCGACGTCTCCACTCTGCCCTCCTTACCCCTTTTGCGACTCCTCCCGCGGTTGACAGACTTCTGGCTGCCGCAGCGTCTGCCTGCCATCCTCTCCGGCATCCCCGGTCCAGCTTGGGTGCTGCCTCCCGCCATGCTGTCCAGCTGCCTTAGGGCGTGCACGCCGCGTGGCCCTGCTTCAAATACTTTCTTTGACGCAAACCTCAGGGGCGTCCCCCTGTGATGATGCCACTCATCCCGGATACAAATAGCCTACTCTACTGCTAGCTAATTGAGTTAGCAAGGTAAAGGAACTCCATACGGATGGGATTCGCTCTCCGTACCTAGCTACTGTGCCTCTCCATTATTGGACTTACTCTATTCGGGGTACCCGCTCCTCGAGAGACCATGTTCCCGGACTCGCTGCCTGAACTCCACTTCTGCCTGGAAGAATCCTCTCTCAGTGCTGTTCCCTGGAACCAGGTACTCGCTCCTCGAGGGCCTACCTCTATTCCAGCTCCTGTGTTTCCTACCAAGAGAAACCGCTGTGTGAGTAATCAACCAACAAGGCTCTATTCCAGAACCCTGCATATACTTCATTGTACTCACGATCTCAGTTTCTCTTCACTACAGCACTGCCATTGAGGGATCGCTGTTCCAGTGCCCTGAGGGACTACAAGCCCAGCCGAGCTTCATCATTGCTCACGACTGCCACCTCTGGTGGCTCCTCAATACTGTTAATAAAAGATCTATCTGTGTTGTGTGCCCTAAGCTGAGCCTGACCTGTGGCCCCTCACGGGACTTCTCCCCCATGGGCATGGTCAGCAGCCACAGTGACCAAGGGTCCACCCAAAACCTTACAAACAATAACAAGCAGGTCGGCAGCCAGGGAAGAGGTCTATCTAGGTTCTTTGAAAACTAGCCTGAATTGCCGGAGGAAGTCCAGAAGAGTTTAGAACAAGGGGTCCTCCTGTTACCATATGGGAGAAGCCCAAGCTAAAGCCATGCCAGCAAAAAAGATGTGGAGAATCTTGGAGTTATCCATGGGGAACAGACTGGATTGTAATTCAAAGTCCATACCGCACAGGTTGGTAAAATAGTGACACTCCTTGGGATCACGCATGTAGCGGGGGAAGCTGCAGTACTGGTCTGGATACAGTGGTGGCATTAAGAGCTGGTGCAGATGTCAGGGTAATCCATGTGCTGTTCTAGCTTTTCCAAGGCTGTGGTGACCTGGTTTGGCGCACTCTGTTGTTCCTGGAATTATGCGGCTAAGCTCAGAATGGCCTGGAGTGAGGACATGACTGATGGGTCTATGGCCTCAGCAAACTGTAAGGCTCATAAACCCTTGTCACTGTGGGGAGGTTGACTCAACCTACAGGTAAAGGCCCTGCAGGTCCACCCTGACAGCTGGCGGGACTAGCCTGGTAGGCTTCACCCATACAGCCCCTTTCCCCTTGGGTTGAGCCCTCTGTTTTTGAGGGCTGGCAGGTCTTAGGTGTGAGTCTCCTTCGACTTGGGTTAAGAGCATTGGTCCCAGTTGAGGCTAGAGTCAGAGGCAGGTGGCAGTCGAAAATGGTCAAAGTCCAGGCTGAGGTCAGTGGCAGATAACTGGTGAGAAATGTCAAAGTTCATACTAAGGTCAGTGGCAGGTGGCTGGCAAGACTGGTCAGAGGTCAGGCTAGGGATGAATCTGTTAGTCAGTCCAAAGACAGGTGTGGAAGACACTGGAAATGATGGAGGCAATAAAACTGGGAGGATGCGTGCATGGGTAAACATTACAGTTATGTTGTTATGTTCTTACAGTTGCTTACTCTTTCAAAAAGTACAAAGACCAGGAGACACACAATGACGTTACTAGGTAATAAATTGAAAACTAATAATATAATTTTTTATTTACTCAATGCATTATTAAGCTCTAGAATTCATTGCCAGAGGATGTGGTGAAAGCTATTAGTGTAGCTGCATACAAAAAAGGTTTGGACAAGTTCCTGGGGAAAAAATCCATTAAGCATTATTAAGGTGGAGTTGCAGAAATCCCCTGTTTATTCTTGGGATAAGCAGCTTTGAATCTCTCTACCTCTTGGGATCCTGCCAGATACTTGTGACCTGGATTGGTCACTGTTGGAATCAGGATGCTGGCTTGATGGACCCTTGATCTGACCCAGCATGGCAATTTCTTATGTTCTCATGTAATTTAGGAATCCTGCCGGGTACCTGTGACCTGGATTGGCCCACTGTTGGAATCAGGATGCTGGGCTTGATGGACCTTTGGTCTCACCCAGCATGGCAATTTCTTATGTTCTTCTGAGGCCATCTTAAAAACACTGTAGGGCGTCCTGCTGCACCATTGGGAGTTGCTCGGAAACGTCCTGCACCTGCTTCTACCCTTAACTGAGAAATGGGATAAGTTATGTTGTGTGTGTGAGGGGGGAGAGAGGGAGGGGCATCATGAATTATAGGCGTATTTTAGATGTTGCAGCGTAGGCTGTAAATCCATTGATCCTGATCAGGTGTAACTTTGTGAGTCTATGCACATCCCCCAGATAATTCTGCTCTCTGTTTGAGGTTCCTAAAATTAGCTGAATTATCAGCTGTTTAACAGGTGTGGTAGCCATATTGTTGCGTATTCAATTGAGAATTAGATAGGATTTAAGGGAGCTGAAGAGTGGTCGAAGATATGGCAGCTGAGATTCAATGCCAAGAAGTGCAGAGTCCTGCATATGGGGAGTGGAAATCCGGAAAGAACTGTATTCGATGGGGAGTGAAGGGCTGATGTGCACGGAGCAGGAGAGGGACCTTGGGGTGATAGTGTCTAATGATCTGAAGTTGGCAAAACAATGTGACAAGGCGATAGCTAAAGCCAGAAGAATGCTGGGCTGCATAGAGAGAGGAATATCGAGTAAGAAAAGGGAAAGTGATTATCCCCTTGTACAGGTCCTTGGTGAGACCTCACCTGGAGTACTGTGTTCAGTTCTGGAGACCGTATCTCTGAAGAGACAGAGACAAGATGGAGGTGGTCCAGAGAAGGGCGACCAAAAAAGTGGAGGGTCTTCATCAAATGACTTATGAGGAGAGATTGAAGAATCTAAATATGTACACCCTGGAGGAAAGGAGGAGCAGAGGTGATATGAATACAGACTTTCAGATACTTGAAAGGGTTTAATGATCCAAAGACAACGACAAACCTTTACCGTTGCCAAAAAATATCAGCAGAACCAGGGGTCACGATTTAAAACTCCAGGGAGGAAGACTCAGATCTAATGTCAGGAAGTATTCTTCACGGAGAGGGTGGTGGACGCCTGGAATGCCCTTCCGGAGGAAGTGATGAAGACCAGAACTGTGAAGGATTTCAAAACGGCAATGGGATAAACACTGTGGATCCATAAAATCAGAGGATATGAATGTAGAGTGGGTGGCTTGCGGGAATGACGGCCACTACCTGGAGATTAATATCCTTATTCAATAATGTACAACAGTTAATGCGACTCCAACATTGCTCTAAGCTTCAACGACAAGAGGAAATGTGGAAAAAGGATTTGCATCCACAAAAAAGCATGGAAGTAGGTTGCTTGTTACGGTGGTTACTACCCCAAACCAAATAAGCCTGATACTTCACTTTCAATGCATATTCAGTATAGCTCTCTGCTTCAGCAGCAGGGAGAATGGAGAATGAAGAAAAGACAATTTATATTCAGACAACAACCAACAAGGAATGTATTACATAGCCTGGGTAACAAATAAGCATGGATGTAGCTTGCTTGTTACGGTGGTTACTACCCCAAACCAAATAAGCCTGATACTTCACTTTTAATGCATATTCAGTAGAGCTCTTTGCTTTAACGGCAGGGGGGAATGAAGAAAAGGTGATTTATATTCAGACAACAACCAACAAGGAATGAAATACATACTCTGGGTAAACAAATAAGCATGGGTTGTAGCTTGCTTATTACGGCGGTTTACTACACTGAATCAATTAAGCCTGATACTTCACTTGGAATATATATCCAGTGCAGTTCACTGCTTCAACGGCAGGGGGGAATGAAGTAAAGATGATTTATATTCAGACAACCAACAAGAACAGAATTGCAGAGGCAGGGTAAATAAGCGTGGGAGTAGCTTGCTTATTACGCCGGTTACTACCCCAAACCAATTAAGCTAGATACTTCACTTAGATGCAGCTCCAGCACGGCTATCTACATCGATGGTGGGGGGTGGAAGTTACCAATAAGGGCCCTGACTTCAGCGGTCAGAGTAACAGATAAATATGAAAACAATTAGGTATGAAAGCTTGCTGGTCAGACTGGAAGGGCCGTTTGGTCTTCTTCTGCCGTCACATATATAT
>NC_042616.1:3388774-3544723 GCF_901001135.1 Rhinatrema bivittatum
TGCATGAATAATGCAAATGCACGCAAAGAAGGCCTTTAATAAGCAATTTGACGCTAATATTTTATCTACTGCCGACAAAGAAGGTTGACGGCCGTGACAAAATGACGACACCTCCTAGGGATGCGTTAGATAGGCAGCGAGAGGCTCAGCACCCTAACGCGGGTCCCGAGGCTCCCGACACATAGTTAAAGCGGGAGGTTCAGCAGGGGTCAGAGCTGAGCCTCGTATTAACCCTGAGCCACCGGTTGAGGTGGCCCTGACTCCCCCTGACGTTTAACCCCTTCCCCTTGTCTCCCTGAAGTCTCCAGCTCCCCAACCCCAATACAAACACCTCCTCCCCTCCAGACCACCCCCCATGTGTGAAGCTCCCACCCCCAAGCTCCCCAAAGGATCAATCCAAACAGAGTATGGGGATTACACATCGGGTGGGGAGGAGGGGGAGAACGCTGCTACAGCTGCTGCTGCATGCATATTTGCACTTATTTTTCATTTTTGGGGAGTCAGGGCTGCCTCGACCGGTGGCCCCAATTGTAATGAGGGTCCAGCACTGACCCCTGTCTCAACCTCCCCATTTGGCCATGTTTTTTTGGGACGGGGCCAGTGGCCCTTTAATATGATGGTGGTCCTGTAAGGTTGGGGGGGCCGCCATCGTGTTAAAGGGCCATGAGCTGGCAGTGTTATTTTGTGTCACCAAGGAACCTGCTATACAGCCTTAACGTGTTTTCAGGGGAGGGGCCCCATTGCGGTGCTCTGAAAATAAGAATGCTGAAAGCCACTAACTGTACTAGAGAATAGTTTTTTTATTAACTGCTATAAAATAATATATATCTCAAACATTAAGTAATAAAGTATCTTATGGAGAGGCAGAGTGCCATGCAAGACACTAGCACAAACTCCATCTCCAATGATTTTACTAATAACACAGCATTAAATAGAATTTCAGTTGTATATTCCCAACCCCTAAACCAGGTTACATAATTGTCAAAATTTCTATGATTGGATTTCTATTACAAACAAATAATTTGAATGGCCATGTGGTAATTTAATCTTCATCTCACATGTAAACATTTTCTTGGAATTTGCTAGCATTAGCAACCTTGTGTTTTTTCTAAGAATATTTTCTATAATCCATGATGGAACATAAGAACTTAATATTTGCCATACTGGGTCAGACGAAGGGTCCATCAAGCCCAGCATCCTAATTCCAACACTGGCCAACCAAGTCACAATAACCTGGCAAATACCCAAACATTAAATGAATTGATCCCAAGCTATTAATCCTTATTGATTTATAACAGTTTATGGATTTCTATTCTAGAAACTTTTCCAAACCATTTTTAAACCCAGTTACATTAACTGCCATAACCACATCCTCTGGCAATGAATTCCAGAGCTTAATTCTGCAATGAGTGAAAAAGAATTTTCTCTGATTTGTTTTAAATGAGCTACTTGCTAACTTCATGGAGTTTGCCCTAGTCCTTGTATTATCTGAAAGAGTAAATAACCGATTCACATTTACCCACTTAAGTCTGTTCATGATTTTGTAGACCTCAATCATATCCCATCTCAGCCATCTCTTCTCCAAGCTGAACTGCCCTAACCTCTTTAGGAATGTCAATTGGCCTCATCCTTGTTCTATTTGTTTTATTTATGTTTTTATATACTATCATTCCAGAGGTATATCACAATGGTTTACATATTTAGCATTGAGTTACATTGTAAATAAGGTTATAGAAACATTCAAACAGCATTAGAATAAGTGAAAAAGTAACAAATATAGGAAAAATAGTAATTACATCAATGGATTAAAAAGTTCAAGAGATAATTCAAATAGGAGTTAAAATCAATTTAGAAAAAGGTAAGGGTATGATCTGTTTTCTTGAATATACAAAATTGAAGAGAAATGGTCAATGATTAATTTTAAGTTAGTTCATAGGCTTTTTTCAAGAGCCAAGTTTTAAGATCTTGTGAATTTATTTTTTTTGGTTGAAAGTCTTAGAAAACTAGGTAGAGTTCCAAAGTTTAGGTCCAGCAATAGTAAACATATGATTTCTAATCTGTGATAGATTTGTAATATTATTGGGAGGGAAAGAGAGAATGCGTTTATTTTGAAATCTTAAATTTCTTAGTGGATTGTAGAGTTGAATTGAAGTTCCTGGAGGGAATAGATCTAGATATGTTTCAATAATCTTAAATTGAAAGTAAACTGACCTCATCCCTGTTTTTAGATAAAATGTCAAATAACCTCAACCCAGTTCAAAATGTTCTACAACCTTGTAGCTCAGCATCTTTATCTTGCCTTGAACTACTACAAATTTGCAACATAAATGTCATGTTAAAATGTTATACTTGTTAGCAATTAGGCTGCGTCTGAGAAAATAAAAAACGTAGGAGAACATGAATAATGATTTCTTGTGTGACATAAAAAATGAGACTAAGGGCTTATGATCACCCATATCAATCCCTCCTTTTTGTTATTTTTATGATGACGTATCATAATAATCTAAATCTGAAATTCTTCTTAGATTAAATTCTACACCTCAGGTCATAGGAAATATTAAAAATTATCTGCAGTTTTATAATCTAGAATTCCAATTAGTTCCCTTAGAAGAAAGGAGGCAAGAATTGGCCAATTGCTTTGTTCATGGTATTAAGGTAAATGTTTGTGAAAAATGGATGGACTTCCGGATCTTAACCTTTTTTCTGAGGGCTACTATTGGTCAGAGCAAATACAAGGTAGTAATGATATTTAAGTTCAGTAAATCCAAAATATGTTTTTCTTACACATTACCATGCCACCACTCACCATCATTACACTTACACGTACCCTAAAACACCTTATCCAGTCAGACAAAGAAACTCTTCATGAAAGTAGAGCTCTTTTAGTCCTAGAACATAACCACCCTAGCAAGTAAGGAAACTTCTTGTTGAGGCTTTATCAGTTTTTTTGCTAGTTTCATTGGCTTTTTGCTCTGCTATGGAGGATGAAATTTTTCCCCACTTAAATGTTTGTACCAACTGGACTGATCTGATGGGGTTAGCTATCTTCTTTTCACTTGATGACGAGGATGAATATCTGAATGAAAGCTGGAAGCAGAAATAAGCTTGGAAGCATTAACATAATGATGCACTTCAGAGGTAGTGGAAAATCACACTCTTTTAAAAGCTCTTTGAAAGATACAAGATTGGAGAATCAAGATGGCCACGCTAAGGGAGGATGGGCAGTAAGGATCTCCCAGTTCTGCTAGATTACCTTCTGCCGATATGCCTCATACCAAGAGGAAGGGCAAAATATGGGTGGAAACCCCGACCACACCGATATCTGTACCATCTCAAGCGAACACTGAGAGATTCTTCTCCCTGATGAATACGTTGACCCAGAAGGAGTGTCCGCAGCGGCGGGGAGCAAGTGCCAACGCCGCAGGACTTATTAACATCTTTAAGCCCCGGGGCTCCCATGACACATTCACCTCCTCGCTTTGAGCAATCGCAGGACTTGGGTCCGACTACCTGACCGAAGTGCCGGGTGAGCCGGGTCCCTTCGGGGGGAAGCCAGCGAATTTGGCCGCAAGCCGCACAGAGTTCTGGAAGAAATGGATTCCCAACACACCCGCTCCAGCAATTGCTGTAAACGAGTCAGAGTAAAGACCTGGATCCAACTCCATTAACTTCTACACCTTCGAGGCAAGAAGGCACGACAGCGTCCCCAGGTTTGGGACAGGAAGGCTGCCAGGAGGGTGCGGTAAGCATGGTTTTTGCTTCAACTGCGGCTAAAATACAAAATAAATGTTACTTTGGAAGCAGTATGGAAGGCTTTATTATCTTTAGAATCCTCCGTAGTAACTTTGTCTACGATAATGACAGAAACACACAACGTATTTCTCAGATAAATGTTACTTTGGAAGCAGTATGGAAGGCTTTATTATCTTTAGAATCCTCCGTAGTAACTTTGTCTACGATAATGACAGAAACACAACAACGTATTTCTCAGATAGATGTTACTTTGGAAACAATATGGAAGACTTTATTATCTTTAGAATCCTCCATAGTAACTTTGTCTACGATAATGACAGAAACACAATGACGTATTTCTCAGATAAATGTTACTTTGGAAACAGTATGGAGGCTTTATTATCTTTAGAATTCTCCATAGTAACTTTGACTATGATAATGACAGAAACACAACAACGTATTTCTCAGATAAATGTTACTTTGGAAACAGTATGGAAGGCTTTATTATCTTTAGAATCCTCCGTAGTAACTTTGACTATGATAATGACAAAATCACAATGACGTATTTCTCAGATAAATGTTACTTTGGAAACAGTATGGAAGGCTTTATTATCTTTAGAATCCTCCGTAGTAACTTTGTCTACGATAATGACAGAAACACAACAACGTATTTCTCAGATAGATGTTACTTTGGAAACAATATGGAAGACTTTATTATCTTTAGAATCCTCCATAGTAACTTTGTCTACGATAATGACAGAAACACAATGACGTATTTCTCAGATAAATGTTACTTTGGAAACAGTATGGAAGGCTTTATTATCTTTAGAATTCTCCATAGTAACTTTGACTATGATAATGACAGAAACACAACAACATATTTCTCGGATAAATGTTACTTTGGAAGCAGTATGGAAGGCTTTATTATCTTTAGAATCCTCCATAGTAACTTTGTCTACGATAATGACAGAAACACGATGACGTATTTCTCAGATAAATGTTACTTTGGAAGCAGTATGGAAGGCTTTATTATCTTTAGAATTCTCCATAGTAACTTTGACTATGATAATGACAGAAACACAACAACGTATTTCTCGGATAAATGTTACTTTGGAAACAGTATGGAAGGCTTTATTATCTTTAGAATCCTCCATAGTAACTTTGTCTACGATAATGTCAGAAACAGAAAATTGAAAATATTGAAAATGAGTTAAGATCTAGAAATTTAAGAGTATTGAATTTTCCACATATTAACTTAATTGTACTGTTGGAACAATTCAAAAAATATTTGGTGGAAAGCAATTCCACCTATTCTCAAGATTTATTTTATAAAGACTGAGAAGAAAGATGGAAATGAAGAGTAAAAGAAACCAACTAGGCTTTGGTTGTTGGACACCTTACAAATTTTCTGGAACAGTCGTCGGAAGATCATATAGACTATCGTGGGATGTGTTGTTGTTAGTTTGCATTTGTCTCAGATAGAGACTTAATTTTGAGATTGTATTTAGGCTATAAGATATGGGTTTACCCAGATGTAACAAAGATTACCCAGTTACGGAGAAAAAGATTTTAGGCTATGTGTCAGGAAGCAAGAGGTATTGGAGGCCCAGATTTCCATTCAGTACCCGAGCAAATGTGTATTGAAATTAAACAATAGATAGATATGTATTCTTCAATCCACCGCAGGTACGATTGTTTCTTGATTCACATTCCCTTAGTAATTGAAGCGCTACCTAAACCAGTTGTGGGATAAAGTATAAAATGTTGTTCCTTCCTTCTTTCTTATATGGTATTTCATATATTAGCTCCTACTCAGAATCTTGATTCTCCCAATTTCTTTATAACGGGTCGGATATAATGCCGAGTGACTGTGGGTAAAACCTCCTGAATTTTCTTGTTTTTGTATCTATAAGAATTATTGATTTCTGAGATTTAAAGATTAATATTGTTTCTACGACCCAATTAATGAAATGCATGTCTTGCTATCTAATGATGTTTAAAATGCATAAATTAAAAAAAAATAAATAAAGATACAAGATACCCTTAGCTTTTGTAGCTATTTGTCCATTTTCTGAATGGGGATGCATTTGCCAATTTTCTTCAAGAGAATTTCTGTGATTTGGGAGTTTGAAGGCGGATGATGATTCTTGAAGCAAAGGGATGATAACTATTAGTAGCAGTCCATAGAAATATATGTTGAAAAGTTTGCCTTGTCAACGTTGTAGGATTGGTATTACTAGACGATTGCGATGATTGTTGTCAGTGAGTTGCCCAGCAGTGAGCAGCTACGTATCTTGGAAAAGGTTAATCCAGGCTGATGATAATAATGGAAGCAGGAACTTTAGCATAACAGCAGTATTAAAGAGTCTGAGCAATATCAAATCTTGTATATATATCTATATAGCTGATTACGGTTGAAGCATATGTTAACAATTTATTGTGTCTAGGTGTAGGAGGACATCTTTATCTGTGGGCCCGTTTTTTTTTTACACACTTTGGTTGGTGATACGGATATAGGGTTGTAGACAAGAAATCATTCACTGGGTCTTATGTTTATATGAGGTCTGTTTGCGATATATTATGAAGGGCAGTCTCTAATTCCATTGGAAAAATGTCCGCAGAGGAAGGTTCAGGACTGGCGGTAGAGAACGAGGGAGAGAAAAAACGAAGTGGCCTCTTCGGCATCTCCTTCTGTTTGTCATCAAGTTGAATATCCAGCATCGGGCAGCCAGCGCATTAGGTTCAGGTAAGCACTTGGCATAGGTCGCACTTCTTTCAGTCAGGAAGAAGGATGAAGCTCTCGCAAGATTACATTTCAATAAGGTGAAAAGGCTTTTCGATTGCAGGTAATGAAGTCTTGGTGTTCCACCTGAATTACTGGAAATATCGTTCAGCTGGACTGAGGGTGAGAGGCGGTTTAGTAGCCGTCAGAGTCCATTCTGGGGATAAGATATTCTGGAACAGCAGAGACGTTCAGCAGCTGGTGAGATTAGGTGAACATTTCTTTCAGGAACAGGCATCGTTGTGAATCACTAGGAAGGAAGAGTAGTGGTTAACCTAACATCTTGTGCAGAAGAACAGAAATAGTCTTTATGAAGCATAGAAGGCAAGCACATGTCTGTTCTGGACCCTTTCTAGTAGAATTGAAGACTGAAGAATTTTCAAGGCCAATTCACCTTGAAAAGTCATTTAGTGGAATCAGATGTGTATCGTCTTTTGCTAGTTCTTTACAACAGGCCTCATCTGTAACTTCAGGAGGCAGAGCAAATGTCTTTGGCATGAAACCAATGGTCAAAGCTTTGCATCTGTTAAGCTGGATACATGGAGGTAGGGTGTAGTATCATTGCAGGAACAATTGAACAATTCAATATATTGGGCATCTGGGTCAGACCAAGGGTCCATCAAGCCCAGCATCCTGTTTCCAACAGAGGCCAAAACCAGGCCACAAGAACCTGGCAATTACCCAAACACTAAGAAGATCCTATGCTACTGATGCAATTTATAGCAGTGGCTATTCCCTAAGTAAACTTGATTAAAAGCAGTTAATGGACTTCTCGCCAAGAACGTATCCAAACCTTTTTTGAACCCAGCTACACTAACTGCACTAACCACATCCTCTGGCAACAAATTCCACAGCTTTATTGTGCGTTGAATGAAAAAGAATTTTCTCCGATTAGTCTTAAATGTGCTACTTGCTAACTTCATGGAATGCCCCCTAGTCCTTCTATTATTCGAAAGTGTAAATAACCGATTCACATCTACTCGTTCAAGACCTCTTATGATCTTAAACATCTCTATCATATCCCCCCTCAGCCGTCTCTTCTCCAAGCTGAAAAGTCCTAACCTCTTCAGCCTTTCCTCATAGGGGAGTTGTTCCATCCCCTTTATCATTTTGGTTGCCTTTCTCTGTACCTTCTCCATCGCAACTATATCTTTTTTGAGATGCAGCGACCAGAATTGTACACAGTATTCAAGGTGCAGCCTCACCATGGAGCGATACAGAGGCATTATGACATTTTCCGTTTTATTCACCATTCCCTTCCTAATATTTCCCAACATTCTGTTTGCTTTTTTGACTGCTGCGGCACACTGAGCTGACGATTTTAAAGTATTATCCACTATGATGCCTAGATCTTTTTCCTGGGTGGTAGCACCTAATATGGAACCTAACTTCGTGTAACTACAGCAAGGGTTATTTTTCCCTATATGCAACACCTTGCACTTGTCCACATTAAATTTCATCTGCCATTTGGATGCCCAATCTTCCAGTCTCACAAGGTCTTCCTGTAATGTATCACAGTCCACTTGTGATTTAACTATGAATAATTTTGTATCATCTGCAAATTTGATCCACCTTGTTCAGCATGACATCATTAGGCACTCTGGACTTGTCATGTGGCAGAGGCTGGGGTCAGGTGTCAGGTCACTGTGGCTGAAGTGAAGGAGTTGCTCAGGCTGGGAGTTATAGAGGACTCTAACAGTGACTCACCCTCTCCCATCGTATTGGTGCCGAAGCCAGGCGGTAGCATCAGGATTTGTATTGACTTTAAAAAGGTCACTGAGGTGTTGAAGCTCAATGCAGACCCAAACCCCCAAATGGATAAGCTGATGAAATGTCTGAGGTCATCCCAGTTTATTTCCACCTTAGACATCATGAAAGGATATTAGGTTCTTCCACACCAGCGGCAAAGGAGGAGAATGTGCTCTCTACACCAGATGGACTCTGCCAGTTCACTGTCCACCGTTTTGGACCCCATGGGGTCCCGGCAATGATTCAATGCTTGGGTGAATGCCAGCTGTGCCCACATCAAGGTTATGCAGCCGCCTACTTGGATGACCTTGTGGTGTGCAGCCCAGACGGGAGGACACATCTACGCCAACTCCAGATCATACTAACCAGTCTGAGGAAAGCAGGACTGACAGCAAACCCCCAAGAAGTGCTTTCTGGGGGAGCAAGAAGTCCAGTATCAAGGCTTTACCCTTGGGAAAGGGAAGGTCCACCTGCAGACCTGGAAGGTCAAGTTGCCAATCTCACAATCAAAAGTGAAGGTGAGAGCTCTCCTAGGCCTCACGGGGATGTATAGAAGGTTCATACCCAATTCCTCAGAGAAGGCAGAGCCTCTAACAAGGCTGTTGTTGAAGGAAGCCCCAGAGAAGGTCCAATGGTCCACCAAAGAAGAGAAGGCCTTCCAGGCTCTCAGCCCAATCCTGATAAGTTCAGAATTTGCCAAACCTTTCACAGTACAAACCAGTGCCTCACAGGTAGTCTTGGGGGCAAGATGGCTACTGATGCAATTAATAGCTCTGGCTATTCCCTACGTCATCTTAATTAATAGCAGGTAATGGACTTCTCCTCCAAGAACTTATCCAAACCTTTTTTGAACCCAGCTACACTAACTGCACTGACCACATCCTCTGGCAACAAATTCCAGAGTTTAATTGTGCGTTGAGTGAAAAAGAATTTTCTCCGATTAGTTTTAAATGTGCCCCATGCTAACTTCATGGAGTGCCCCCAAGTCTTCTATTATCTGAAAGACTAAATAACCGATTCACATCTACTCGTTCTAGACCTCTCATCACACTATAAGGACTGTGGGACCACAAAGGTTAGGGAGGCCTCAGGAGATAGACAGGAAGCCGGTGTACAGTCGAATAAACTTACATTTGATGCTTCTGGAACTGCATTAAGGACGGGCTGTGAGGTAGGTAAGCAGCCTTGGATGTGTTTTACATTGTGTTATTAAAACTTTATATGTGTGAACCAGCCCAGTCTGCCTCCTTCTATCCTTCTGGCTGTTTTTACACCACATCCTCTCCCAGCTACCACGCAGACAATTTAGTAAAAGAGAAAACACAAAATAGCATCGCTAAAGAAGTGTCAGTACCAAGTGATCATTTCTTTGATCTTATGGTGGGAGAAAGGTCCTCAAACCCCAAATGATGTAATCAGACAGTAAAAAATGTGGCAGGAAGATTCATACATAATCCCTGGATGGATTATGAAAATCTTCCAGGCACATCTAGACGCGTTACCTGTGCATATAACACCTCCTGCACTCCAGAAGGAGGCTCCTCTGCACAGAAGGGCATTAGCAGTGACTACGAGAGACTGAGATCATTCCTAGCACATCCTGGCTTATGAGCGAGGCTCCTTCCTTCAAGGTTTGTGCAAAACACTGACCCTTCTCTGCACAGAAAGCTCTTTCTAAGAAGAAGTATCTTAATGTCCCTGAGATTGACAGAGAGATGACCCCTCCCAGGGGTGACTGTACCTGAGATGCAGGAAAGTGCCAGAGCAATGAACAGAAAGCTGCTAGTCCCCTCCATGGTCCTGGCCAGGTGCTCTCTCTCGTTCTCCTTTGTACAGGTCAGCAGGCTTCCTCAGCAGACAGAGCCTGTGCTGTAATACACCCAGGCAGTCCCTCCCCCTCCATAATATACACCCAGGCAGTCCCTCCCCCTCCATAATATACACCCAGGCAGTCTCCCCCTCCATAATGGTGGAATTACCAGGCTGATACCATAAGGGGAGGAGAAACCAGAGAATATTGATAGAGAAGGAGGATACGGTCAGTTAATCACAGGAGGAGATCAAGGAATGCACCAGGCAGAACATCAGGAAGGATATAACCTCTCCCAGGACCTCTGCTTAAGGAGCTTACTTATTGTGCAGTACAGGAGCATCCTGTGCCCAGCAGTTACTGATCCAGCAAAGAAATACAGGCAGTGCTTCTGAGAGGAAGGACTGAGTCTTTACTATCAATATCACCCACCCCATCCTCACTGCTGACCAGGGGCGGATTGAGGGAAAATAGTGGCCCGGGGGATTTTTCTCCATACTGGCCCATGGGTACCCAATTACATATACAATATATTTACATATATAATTTACATATATATGTACACACCCCTATATTTCAGCATGCTACTCCCGTATCAACACAGTACTATTTGCCAAAACTCAAAGAATAACAACCCCACCTATGAAAAAGAATACCACAAATATTACACCAGAATCTAAAATATCAATACACCTCCTATCAGGAAAACAGAACAGGCCAAGCTACTACAGATCCCTACAGAGAAACCACATGCTAAAAGAATGCTTCTCTCAGTCTTTGCATGCAGAACACAAACTCTCACCAAATACAGAATAAAGCCACAACATAAATAAATAGAAATGTGCAGACAAAACTAAACTGTAAAACGTACACGCCAGACTCTATACAGTGCAACAATGGAAAAACAAAAATGTCACCATTCCTCATGAAACAATCAATAAAATCAAGATATATAAATCATGAATCATAATTATAAAATCATACTATAAAATAATTTCAAAACAGCTGATGAATAGAATATCCAATAATTAAAGACTCAAGCAAATTTTGAAACCTTTACCAAACACCAATAAAATATTTCAAACAGCAGACACATCACATACTACCCAATAATTAAAATGGTAATCAAGAAAAATGAACTTAAAAAGCCACCTTTACTTACCCTCTCCAGCAGTTCTCCTACTCCTTTCCCTTGCAGGCACCAGAAGCAGCAGTAGCTGCTGAAGCTGTCCTCAGGTCCTCTTCCTTAGGGACCACAACCAATCTCTTCTCTCTCTCACTCACACACACACACACACACACACACACACACACAAAAGCACCGTTCCTTTCTCACATACACACAGAAGCACCCTTCCGATCCAAGGCTTAACAGCTGGTCTTCGGTGGTGGTTCACTTCTTCGGCACCCGCCGGCCTCGATTTTAATTTCTTCGGCCCTCTTGGTCTCCGGCGGGGGCCGAAGAAATTAAAATCGAGGCTGAAGAAAAGAAGAAAGGAGCTGCCCAGCCAGCCCCGGCTTGAGGCTGGCTGGGAGGCGCCCATCTTCTTTTCTTCGGCCCCGCCGGCCTCGATTTGTATTTCTTCGGCCCCTGCCGGCTTGGCCTCTGGCAGGGGCTGACTGGAAGGCGCTGAGGCTGGCTGAGGAAGAGCCACGCTGTCGAGACACGTGACAAGGTAGACCGGCCCACCGGGGGATGCCCGATCCCCAATCCGCCTGCTGCTGACTCACCATCTCCTCAACCATCTCACAGCTCATTGAGCCCTGTGTGTCTATTTACCCCATCTTTTTACCTCCTCAGCATCTCACACCTCATGTTACCCTATGTTTCTATTACCCCATCTTATAACCCCCTCAGAATCTCACACCTCATGTTACCCTATGTGTCTATTACCCCATCTTATTACCCCCTCAGAATCTCACACCTCATGTTCCCTATGTGTCTTACCCCATCTTATTACCCCCTCAGAATCTCACACCTCATGTTACCCTATGTGTCTATTACCCCATCTTATAATCCCCTCAGAATCTCACACCTCATGTTACCCTATGTGTCTATTATCCCATCTTATTACCCCCTCAGAATCTCACACCTGATGTTACCCTATGTGTCTATTACCCATCTTATTACCCCCTCAGAATCTCACACCTCATGTTACCCTATGTGTTATTACCCCATATCTTATTACCCCCTCAGAATCTCACACCTCATGTTACCCTATGTGTCTATTACCCATCTTATTACCCCTCAGAATCTCACACCTGATGTTACCCTATGTGTCTATTACCCATCTTATTACCCTCCTCAGAATCTCACCTCGTTACCCTATGTATCTATTACCCATCTTATAACCCCCTCAGAATCTCACAGCTCATGTTACCCTATGTGTCTATTACCCCCATCTTATTACCCTCCCTCAGGATCTCACAGCTCATGTTACCCTATGTGTCTATTACCCCATCTTTTTAACCTCCCTCAGCATCTCCCACCTCATGTTACCCAATGGGGTAGATTTTTAAAAAGTGCGCCTTCGCGTACTTTTGTTGGCGCACCAGGCACAAATAAAAGTACGCGGGATTTTAGTAGATACGCGCGTACCTGCTAAAATCCTGGATTGGCGCGCGCAAGGCTGCCGATTTTGTGCAGCCGGCGCACACACCAAGCCGCGCAGCCTGCTCCATTTCCCTCCAAGGCCGCTCCAAAATCGGAGTGGCCTTGGAGGGAACTCGCTTTCGCCCTCCCTCACCTCCCCTCCCTTCCTCTATCTAACCCACCCCCCCGGCCCTATCTAAACCCCCCCCCACCTTTGTCGAGGGATTTACGCCTCCGGGAGGGAGAAGTAAATCCCCGCGCGCCAGCAAGCCGCTAGTGCGCCGAGATGCAACCCGGGGGCGGTTCCGGAGGGCGCGGCCACGCCCCCAGACCGCCCCGGGCCGAAACCACGCCCCCGGGCCCCCCCCCGAAACGCCGGCCCCGCCCCCAAAACGCCGCGCCGATCGGCCCGCCCCCGACTCGCCCCTGACACGCCCCCGACACGCCCCCTCGAAAAACCCCGGGACTTACGCGAGTCCAGGGGCTTGCGCGCGCCGACAGGCCTATGGAAAATAGGCGCGCTGGCGCGCAAGGCCCTGGTTGCGAAAATCCGGGCGGATATACGCGAGCAGGGCTTTTAAATCCGCCCTATGTGTCTATTACCCATCTTATTACCCCTTCAGAATCTCACAGCTCATGTTACCCTATGTGTCTATTACCCCATCTTTTAACCCCCCTCAGAATCTCACAGCTCATGTTACCCTATGTGTCTATTACCCATCTTATTACCCCCTCAGAATCTCACAGCTCATGTTCCCTATGTGTCTATTACCCCTCTTATAACCCCCTCAGAATCTCACAGCTCAGCTGTTACCCTATGTGTCTATTACCCATCTTATTACCCCCTCAGAATCTCACAGCTCATGTTACCCTATGTGTCTATTACCCATCTTATTACCCCTCAGAATCTCACAGCTCATGTTACCCTATGTGTCTATTACCCATCTTATATACCCTCCCTCAGGATCTCACAGCTCATGTTACCCATTGTGTCTATTACCCATCTTATTACCCTCCTCAGGATCTCACACCTCATGTTACCCTATGTGTCTATTACCCATCTTATTACCCCCTCAGAATCTCACAGCTCATGTTACCCTATGTGTCTATTACCCCATTTGTAACCCCCCTCAGAATCTCACAGCTCATGTTACCCTATGTGTCTATTACCCATCTTATTACCCCTCAGAATCTCACAGCTCATGTTACCCTACGTGTCTATTACCCATCTTATTACCCTCCTCAGATCTCACAGCTCATGTTACCCTATGTGTCTATTACCCATCATAGGTGACTTTTAACCCCCCTCAGAATCTCACACTCATGTTTACCCTATGTGGATCTATTACCATCTATTACCCCCATCAGATCTCACACCTCAGTTAACCCTGAATGTGTCTATTAACCCATCTTTATTACACCCTCAGGATCTCACACCTCATGTTACCCTATGTTTCATTACCCATCTTATTACAACCCTTACCTCATGATCTCACACCTCACTGTTACCCTATGATGTCTATTTACCCCATCTTATTACACCCCTCATGATCTCACACCGTCCTGTTACCCTATGTGTCATTATCACCCTCCTTATTACCCTCCCTCAGGATCTCACAGCTCAAGGTTACCAAGACTATGTGTCTATTACACCAATCTTATTACCTTACCACCCATCAGATCTCACACCTACGTCTCATGTTTACCTAACATATGTGTCTCAATTACCCCCATCTTCTACGCATACCCCACTCGGATCTCACACCATCATGTTACCCTATGTGTCTATTACCCCATCTTATTACCCTCCTCAGGATCTCACACCTCCTGTTACCCTATGTGTCTATTACCCATCTTATTACCCCTCTCAGGATCTCAGAGCTCATGTTACCCTATGTGTCAATTACCCATCTTATCACCCCCTCAGAATCTCACACCTCATGTTACCCTATGTGTCTATTACTCATCTTATTACCCCCCTCAGGATCTCACACCTCATGTTACCCTATGTGTCTATTACCTATCTTATTACCCTCCTCAGGATCTCACAGCTCATGTTACCCTATGTGTCTATTACGCATCTTATTACCCTCCTCAGGATCTCACAGCTCATGTTACCCTATGTGTCTATTACCCATCTTATTACCCTCCTCAGGATCTCACAGCTCATGTTACCCTATGTGCCTATTACCCATCTTATTACCTTCCTCAGGATCTCACAGCTCATATTACCTTATGTGTCTATTACCCATCTTATTATCCATCTCACGATTTCACACCTCATGTTACCCTATGTGCCTTCTACCCATCTTATTACCCCCTCAGAATCTCACAGCTCATGTTACCCTATGTGTCTATTACCCATCTTATTACCCCCCCTCAGTGTCTATTATACCATCATTATTACCACACCTCACAATGTTACCCTATGTTATTATCTTATTACCCCCTCAGAATCTCAACAGCTCAATGTTACCCTATGTTCTATACCCATCTTATTACCCTCCTCAGATCTCACAGCTCATGTTACCCCTATGTGTCTATTACCCATCTTATTACCCTCCCTCAGGATCTCACACCTCATGTTACCCTATGTGTCTATTACCCCATCTTATTACCCCCCTCAGGATCTCACACCTCCTGTTACCCTATGTGTCTATTACCCATCTTATTACCCTCCCTCAGGATCTCACACCTCCTGTTACCCTATGTGTCTATTACCCCATCTTATTACCCCCCTCAGGATCTCACACCTCATGTTACCCTATGTGTCTATTACCCATCTTATTACCCTCCTCAGGATCTCACACCTCATGTTACCCTATGTGTCTATTACCCATCTTATTACCCTCCCTCAGGATCTCACACCTCATGTTACCCTATGTGTCTATTACCCCATCTATTACCCTCCTCAGGATCTCACACCTCATGTTACCCTATGTGTCTATTACCCCATCTTATTACCCTCCTCAGGTCTCACACATCATGTTAACTACCCTATGTGTCCTATTTGTTAACCCCATCTTATTACCCCCCTCAGGATCTCACACCTCCTGTTACCCTATGTGTCTATTACCCATCTTATTACCCCCCTCAGGATCTCACACCTCATGTTACCCTATGTGTCTATTATATGTGAATTAGTCGAGTTGTCTAGTTTGGGATTCTGTTACCGGGGAGCGCTAGGAGAGCGTTCCCCATTAGAGAGAGTGTGTCCTTGGGGCCGCTGGCACGATCCCGCAACCAAGGGTAGGTGTAGCGTGCGCCCGACCTCCAGCCGGACCCGCATGCCTCTGGAACCGACATGTGGAGTGTTGGTGATGAACTGTCCTCCGACCCTTCCCGGACCTTTCGGACCTGCCGCTGGGATGGCAAGAGGCAGCAGGCCGGACTCAGGGCGTGGGCAGACGGAGGTTTTGAAACAGACGACGAAGACTCAGGAACCACAGACTGTGGACGTAGACTCTAAAGCAAGGTACAGTGGACGTAGACTCTGAAACAAGGTACAGTGGACGTAGACTCTGAAACAAGAAGGGAGGTTCAGACGTTGGCACTGTCCCTCAGGACGTCCTACCCAGCCAGTACGACTGGTCTGGTCACGGACCACCCTGTCCCACATCCGCGGGAGCGGAACCAACGCAGGAAAAAAATACTGCACAAAGCAGACCAGGGTAATGTAATGCACACCGGCAGTCAAAAGCAGGTTAAAACATCAGGGTCAGGAACAAACACCAAGGAACATCATGAAACATCAGGACGTGCAAGACACTGGACACCAAGCTGAAGCAAACACGGAGGCCTGACGGAGCGCTGGAAGAGGAGACATCCAGAGACGTGAAACTCCAATGCAAGGCAAAGCATGAGTGCTGGAGAAGAGCTTTTATACCCCAGGAGCAGGCAATTCCCTGGGAGGAGTCCAGATGGGCCTTCCCTCGCTGGCTCTGTAAGAGAGCAGAGGAGCTGTGGGGCCCACCCCTTAGGAGAAGGGCGTGGCCCACACCAGAGCATCCAGGCTGCAGTGGAATAGGCCTCGAACAGGACCTGAAGAACACACGAAGGCTTCCCAGGCCGTGGAGCAGGATCTGGACACTTGCTCAGGCGAGGCCCTGGCTTCGGAGCGGCCTCCAGAAAAAGGTGAGATGCCTCCTGTGGCGCAGCTACAGGATGAATCGTAACAGATTCAGGGTAAAATTAAAATCGCCACCCACTGACTGTATGCATACCTGGGAACTCTGCAGATTTAGCCCGCAGGCTCCGGAATTCTAAAACAATTACTGGATCTCTGGGCCTATACCGGAAATCTCCAGCCAATCAACATTGCGATTTCCTGCAATGAAACGAGGAGTAAGAAACAGGCAGCGTCAACTTCCGCAGCACAGGAGGAGAAGGAAGAGGCTGATGCTGCTCCAGGAGCCCACGTTGGAGCCTGCTGTTGCTGGTATGTTTTGAAAGGGGGGGAGAGTGAATGAATGAGCATGTCTGTAAGAGTGAGTGAGTGTGCATTTGTGTAGGAAGAAGAGATCTGAGAGTGTATGTAGGTGAGTAGGAGAGAACTGAGTGCAAGTGAGCATCTGTGTATGAAAGAGGGAGAGACGTGAGTGAGTGCATGTGTATTTGTGTAGTAAGAAGAGATCTGAGAGTGTATGTAGGTGAGTAGGAGAGAGCTGAGTGTAAGTGAGCATGTGTGCATGGAAGAGGGAGAGACGTGAGTGAGTGAGTACGTGTGCATTTGTGTAGGAAGAAGAGATCTGAGAGTGTATGTAGGAGAGTAGGAGAGAGCTGAGTGAAAGTGAGCATGTGTGTATGGAAGAGGGAGAGACGTGAGTGAGTGCGATTGTATTTGTGTAGGAAGAAGAGATCTGAGAGTGTATGTAGGTGAGTAGGAGAGAGCTGAGTGCAAGTGAACATGGGTGTATGAAGGAGGGAGAGACGTGAGTGCGTGTGTATTTGTGTAGGAAGAAGAGATCTGAGAGTGTATGTAGGTGAGTGGAAAAGAGCTGAGTGTAAGTGAGCATCTGTGTATGGAAGAGGGAGAGACGTGAGTGAGTAAGTGCATGTGTATTTGTGTAGGAAGAAGAGATCTGAGAGTGTATGTAGGTGAGTGGAAAAGAGTTGAGTGTAAGTGAGCATCTGTGTATGGAAGAGGGAGAGATGTGAGTGAGTGTGTGTTGTTGGGAGAATGGCAGAAGTAAAGGTGTAAATGGGTTTGTGAGAACGTGAGAGAATGAGCAGTGATAGTAAGTGTGAACATGTAAGAGTGTTTATGTGAGCAAACCTGTGAGCAGTTGCCCTCCCCCGCCATTCCTGCCCCCCGCTAACCCATGGTAATCTCAGGGTGAGTGGAAGTCAGACGTTCCCAGGTGGTGACTATAAGGGAGAAAACTGTGTAAGCATATAACAGCGGTCTCTGTCTCTGTTATCTGTCTCAGGCCAAGCCCTCTGCGAGCGCGCTCGATTTCCACAGTGGTATCGCGGTCCAGATTCTGGGAGGAGAGAAAAACAAAAAAGCGCGGCTCTCCCTTGTGGTCTTTGTAGGCTTCCGTCTCAGATCTCGCCACCTGGAGCCGTTTTCCATACCTTCCAATTTCTCAGACAATGTCATATTTTCTTTCTGGAGAAGCTGCCGTTGCACGAGCCAGGTCATCGATAATATCATTCGGCCAGAATCCCTCTATGCGGGCATCAAGGCCATCGACACGGGTGCGCAGAGTCGCCGGTTCCTCTCTGGTTTCCGCCGTTGATCCTAGCCACTCCTTTGTTTCAATGTCAATGTTTCGAGTCATGGCGGAGCGCCATGAGCCCTCCCGCGGAGCTCCCACATGGTCGGAAGATCGGTAGGGTCCAGGCCCTGCGGCCTTTTGCGCTCGGACATCCTGCTCGGGCGGGGAACACAGCCATCGGGCGCCGCGGCGGCCTGGTCTCCGTCCTCGGTGATAAGGTCAGCCCCATGGCTCGCTAAAGGAAAAACGATTTTAAGTTTAACGTTTTCCGTTTAGCGGCCCTCCTGAAGTTTAGAACGGGCCAGTGAGCAATTCTGTGTGGAAACATCGTGAAAAGTGGGGATTATTGCAGATTTGGTGGTCAGGGGCGAGGAAGCCTCAGGACAGCGCCCAGCGCCCCCCAGCTCTTTCCATTCATCTCAGACTGGGAAAGAGCGACCCTGGGTGAGAACAGCGTATTAAAAAAATCAGTCAGACAACAGCAGCCATGATGCAGTAAAAGATTATTTACTGATGCAAGCAGGGGGTAAGTAAATGTGAGACACACACTCCACGTTAGACAGATTTACTCTTCAGATGACCGACTTATGAACGTATGTGAAAGATGCATGAATGCACAGTAGCTGGGGGTTGAAGCCTTGATGACTGGAGCTCCTGCTCTTGTGTTCAACGCATGTTCGCAGAAGGAACCCCCAGAGGGCGGTGGGGAGCGCAGGGTGCAATCGTGTCCTGCTCGCTGGAGGTCGTCTCTCTTCCGCCGGTCAGCACTCTGGCTCCTCATTATAGCAGTGCTTTTTATATACCAAGTATAGGCTAGGGTTACTGGAGGAGGAGAGAGAAGGGGGATACCATGAGCAGAGCTCAATAATCTTTGGGGTGTAACCCCCTCACCAATACCCCCCCCCCCCCTCCCCAAACATCATAGGAACCATTAACCCTCCATCCCAGACCTTGACTGCCAGTGCAGTGGAAGTTTTATTTATTTATTTGGTTTTTGTTTTTTTTTATATACCGACATTCCTTGGGAACATCACATCGGTTTCCACAGAACTGGTAATGCAGCTAACGTAGCTTTACAAAGAACGGTTTTAAAACAGTATTAAACAATTAAAACAAAAATAGTTAATATGGGCTAAGGGAAAACATAGCAAATACAGGCATCATTAAAAGTTGCAGAAGGACAAAGATCGTTATTGTTGAATAAAGGAGTTACAATTTACTAATTAACTGGGGTGGAGGGAATTAAGGAGAATTGTGGGTAACAGACAGAAGGGGCTGAGGGAAGTTAAAGGTTAGAGAATCACTATTTTACAGGGCAGGGGGTAATTTACAGGAGAGTATTTAGAAGATATTTACAGTATAGTGAATTAAGGGAGTAGGAGGGGAGTAGGAGTGAGAGAGAATCGTGAATACAAGTCAAAAGTTAATAATAAGAGGGAGAAACAACTGCGCACGAGCCCGTAGGGAGCTCACAAAGGTCGGAAATTAAACTACAGCAGGGAGAGCTGACTTCAGAAGCTGCCCAGGGAGGGGAGGGTTACGTGTTGTTTCCGTAGGCTTGTATGAACAGCCATGTTTTGAGTCTTTGTTTGAACTTTTTGGGGCATGCTTCTTGTCGTGGATCGGGTGGCATGGTATTCCATGAGGTGGATCCAACTATAGATATGGAGCGTTCTTTAGTTGTCATAAGGTGGGTGAGTTTGAGTGATTGAGTTTGAAGTGTTGCTAAGTATGGCGATCTAGTGGGTCTGTTGTTGGGGCGGAATAGGAGTGAGCCATTAAACCAAAGCCATTAAACCAAAGCCATTAAACCAAACCTCGTTCACAAAGCGCTTCACAACCCAATGTGAAGCGCTTTGTGAACGAGGGAAAGGGTCTTGTATTTAATTCTGACGGAAATCGGGAGCCAGTGAAGTTGTTTTAGGATGGGGGTGATATGCTCTTTTTTGCATGTACCGGTCAGGATGGGCGCCGCAGCATTCTGGAGCATTTGTAGAGGGGCAAGAGTGTTTTTGGGGAGGCACAGGAGGGTGCTGTTGGAGTAATCAATTTTGGAAAGGATGATTGATTGAAGAACAGAGCGGAAATGGACCTTTGATCTGACCCAGCATGGCAAGTTCTTATGTTCTTATGTAATTTAGGAATCCTGCTGGGTACCTGTGACCTGGATTGGCCACTGTTGGAATCAGGATGCTGGGCTTGATGGACCTTTGATCTGACCCAGCATGGCAATTTCTTATGTCCTTATGTAATTTAGGAATCCTGCCGGGTACCTGTAACTGGATTGGCCACTGTTGGAATAAAGATGCTGGGCTTGATGGACCCTTGATCTGACCCAGCATGGGAATTTCTTATGTAATTTAGGAATCCTGCCGGGTACCTGTGACCTGGATTGGCCACTATTGGAATCAGGATGCTGGGCTTGATGGACCCTTGGTCTGATCCAGCATGGCAATTTCTTATGTTCTTATGTAATTTAGGAATCCTGCCGGGTACCTGTGACCTGGATTGACCTCTGTTGGAATCAGGATGCTGGGCTTGATGGACCCTTGATCTGACCCAGCATGGCAATTTCTTATGTTCTTATGAGTGACCTGCTTTGTGCGTGGGTTTGGTTTTGATCTGTTGGAATCCCATGGCTTGGAGAGAGGCTAAGATTGTTTCACAGGTGTGTGATAGGGGTATGGCGTCAACATGCAGATTGAAGTCTCCAAGGATAATAGCTGGTGAGTTGAATGAGATGTTGGATGCTATAAATATGATGATGGGAGAAGGGTTCTCTGTCTAATATACCTGGGGGTATATACTGGGCATATTTGCAGATTGGGGGATAACTTTGGGGGGCAGGTTGATTGGTTGCTGAATGAGTTCGAGATCTTTTTTTGCAGCGAGTAGAATACCTACACCTTTTTTTTTTGGGTCTGGGTATTGAGAAAATATCGTAAAGGTGGGAGGGGAGTTGGTTAAATAGGACTGAGTCAGTCTCCTTGAGCCAGGTCTCTGATACTGCATAGATGTCAGGTTTTTCATCGAGTAGCAGGTCGTTGAGAATGGGAGTTTTTTTGGTTATGGATTGTGAGTTAAATAGAATTAGTGTGAAGGCTGCGAGGCCCAGGAGTTGAGTGAGGGGATTCAGCATGATCGGTATGAGCGATCTGACTTGGTTTGGGGGGAGGGAAAAGTGGGATGCGTTGCGACGTGGGTTGTATCTGAGTGTTGGTATTGACTGTGCCATAGTGGGGGGGGGGGGGGGGGGGAGGATCTGTGGTGTGTTTAATGTGAGGGGAACTAGGTGGCACTATTGGGGGGAGGTACTACTGAGGCGGGAGCGGGGTACCCTGCAGGACCGGTCAGTTGGTCTAATGGGTGTCTGCGGGTTCTAGGTCCTAGTGGTTAGTGAGTGATCACCAAGGCAAGAGTGAACAAGTCCACAATGAAGTCTAGAGGATGAGGTTATGGCCTGGGTAAGGAGGGATAAGAGGGGAAAGATGTTCTTTTCGGTGGGAGCAGGAGAATGGGTGAGATTAAGGTTGCAAGGGGGTAGGTTCTTTTCGCAGGGGAGGCAACAGGGTACTATCTCTGTCAGGTATGGGGAAGTCTGGGGCAGGGGTAAGCTCCCGTAGGGGGGACAGATGGTGGTCTAGCTAGGGAGGTCACGCTAAGGTAACACGCTAAGGGGCGTGCAAAGGGGCAGGCCCCTTTGTTGAGTTCCTTAGGTGCGCGACGCAGGCGCGCGGCACCAGAGGCGCACTGTCACCTTTTTTATATTGTCCAGTCCTGTCCCACGTCGCCGCTTTGGGAGCGGAGGTGGGTGGGGTCTTAGTTGGGCCGGTGATGGGAGGGCTCGGTGGCTCTCTGTAGGGCCTGCGGGCACACTGCGGCGTCGGTTGGGGGAGGTGGTGGTCCGTCGGTGGCAGGGGGGTATCGCAGTCCGGTGGAGGCAGCGGGCGGGCCGAGCAGTTACGATCGCGGTTCGTCTGTCCAAGTTGTGTCTGGGAGGCAGTTGGCGCAGCTGGAGCCTACCGCAGAGGTAGGTCTGGGCTGAGGCCTGCGAAAGGTCATCCGTCCAGGTGGGTCCGGGGGGGCGGGCAGCAGAGCTGGGGCCTACTGTGGAGGCAGGTCCGTGCTGTTCTTTCTCGTGCCTCGTGGGGAGTTCGGTGGCGTGGGGGCCCGCGAGGGTCGGCGGGCCTCGGTGCAGCGAGGTTAATCTTGTCACATCCTCATGTAAAGTTAGAGATGCAAGGGAGTCCTAAAGCTTGCTGGTCTTTTACTGGCTAATGTGGGCTTGGATTCTGAATGCAGACGGCCAGAAGAGAGAGTTCAAATGTTGCTTGTTACTCTCTCAGTCTTATACCAGATTGATATGGGATAAGACACATTCACAGTGTGAGAGTCCCAGTCCTCACTGGGTACCATCACAATAGAGGGCTGGCAGAGGAGTCCCAATCCCCGCTGAGGAAAGTCATAGCAGAGAGCAGGCAGAGGAGTCCCAGTCCTCACTGGGTACCATCACAATAGAGAGCTGGCAGAGGAGTCCCAATCCCCGCTGAGTAAAGTCATAGCAGAGAGCTGGCAGAGGAGTCACAATAGAGAGCTGGCAAAGGAGTCCCAGTCCTCACTGGGTACCATCACAATAGAGAGCTGGCAGAGAAGTCCCAATCCCTGCTGAGTAAAGTCATAGCAGAGAGCTGGCAGAGGAGTCCCAGTCCTCACTGGGTACCATCAAAGTAGAGAGCTGGCAGAGGAGTCCCAATCCCTGCTGAGTAAAGTCATAGCAGAGAGCTGGCAGAGGAGTCCCAGTCCTCACTGGGTACCATCACAATAGAGAGATGGCAGAGGAGTCCCAATCCCCGCTGAGTAAAGTCATAGCAGAGAGCTGGCAGAGGAGTCCCAGTCCTCACTGGGTACCATCAAATAGAGAGCTGGCAGAGGAGTCCCAGTCCTCACTGGGTACCATCACAATAGAGAGATGGCAGAGGAGTCCCAGTCCTCACTGGCTACCATCACAATAGAGAGCTGGCAGAGGAGTCCCAATCCTCACTGGGTACCATCACAATAGAGAGCTAGCAGAGGAGTCCCAGTCCTCACTGGGTACCATCAGAATAGAGAGCTAGCAGAGGAGTCCCAGTCTTCACTGGATACCATCACAATAGAGAGCTGGCAGAGGAGTCCCAGTCTTCACTGGATACCATCACAATAGAGAGCTAGCAGAGGAGTCCCAGTCCTCACTGGGTACCATCACAATAGAGAGCTAGCAGAGGAGTCCCAGTCCTCACTGGGTACCATCAGAATAGAGAGCTAGCAGAGGAGTCCCAGTCCTCACTGGCTACCATCACAATAGAGAGCTAGCAGAGGAGTCCCAGTCCTCACTGGCTACCATCACAATAGAGAGCTGGCAGAGGAGTCCCAGTCTTCACTGGATACCATCACAATAGAGAGCTAGCAGAGGAGTCCCAGTCCTCACTGGGTACCATCACAATAGAGAGCTAGCAGAGGAGTCCCACTCCTCACTGGGTACCATCACAATAGAGAGCTGGCAGAGGAGTCCCAGTCTTCACTGGATACCATCACAATAGAGAGCTAGCAGAGGAGTCCCAGTCCTCACTGGCTACCATCACAATAGAGAGCTGGCAGAGGAGTCCCAGTCCTCACTGGGTACCATCACAATAGAGAGCTGGCAGAGGAGTCCCAGTCCTCACTGGCTACCATCACAATAGAGAGCTGGCAGAGGAGTCCCAGTCCTCACTGGCTACCATCACAATAGAGAGCTGGCAGAGGAGTCCCAGTCCTCACTGGGTACCATCACAATAGAGAGCTGGCAGAGGAGTCCCAGTCCTCACTGGCTACCATCACAATAGAGAGCTAGCAGAGGAGTCCCAGTCCTCACTGGCTACCATCACAATAGAGAGCTGGCAGAGGAGTCCCAATCCTCACTGGCTACCATCACAATAGAGAGCTGGCAGAGGAGTCCCAGTCCTCACTGGCTACCATCACAATAGAGAGCTGGCAGAGGAGTCCCAGTCCTCACTGGCTACCATCACAATAGAGAGCTAGCAGAGGAGTCCCAGTCCTCACTGGCTACCATCACAATAGAGAGCTGGCAGAGGAGTCCCAATCCTCACTGGGTACCATCACAATAGAGAGCTGGCAGAGGAGTCCCAGTCCTCACTGGGTACCATCACAATAGAGAGCTAGCAGAGGAGTCCCAGTCCTCACTGGGTACCATCACAATAGAGAGCTGGCAGAGGAGTCCCAGTCCTCACTGGCTACCATCACAATAGAGAGCAGGCAGAGGAGTCCCAGTCCTCACTGGCTACCATCACAATAGAGAGCTAGCAGAGGAGTCCCAGTCCTCACTGGGTACCATCACAATAGAGAGCTGGCAGAGGAGTCCCAGTCCTCACTGGGTACCATCACAATAGAGAGCTGGCAGAGGAGTCCCAGTCCTCACTGGGTACCATCACAATAGAGAGCTAGCAGAGGAGTCCCAGTCCTCACTGGGTACCATCACAATAGAGAGCTGGCAGAGGAGTCCCAGTCCTCACTGGGTACCATCACAATAGAGAGCTAGCAGAGGAGTCCCAGTCCTCACTGGCTACCATCACAATAGAGAGCTGGCAGAGGAGTCCCAGTCCTCACTGGGTACCATCACAATAGAGAGCTGGCAGAGGAGTCCCAGTCCTCACTGGGTACCATCACAATAGAGAGCTGGCAGAGGAGTCCCAGTCCTCACTGGCTACCATCACAATAGAGAGCTGGCAGAGGAGTCCCAGTCCTCACTGGGTACCATCACAATAGAGAGCTGGCAGAGGAGTCCCAGTCCTCACTGGGTACCATCACAATAGAGAGCTGGCAGAGGAGTGCCAGTCCTCACTGGGTACCATCACAATAGAGAGCTGGCAGAGGAGTCCCAGTCCTCACTGGCTACCATCACAATAGAGAGCTAGCAGAGGAGTCCCAGTCCTCACTGGCTACCATCACAATAGAGAGCTAGCAGAGGAGTCCCAGTCCTCACTGGGTACCATCACAATAGAGAGCTGGCAGAGGAGTCCCAGTCCTCACTGGGTACCATCACAATAGAGAGCTGGCAGAGGAGTGCCAGTCCTCACTGGCTACCATCACAATAGAGAGCTAGCAGAGGAGTCCCAGTCCTCACTGGCTACCATCACAATAGAGAGCTAGCAGAGGAGTCCCAGTCCTCACTGGCTACCATCACAATAGAGAGCTGGCAGAGGAGTCCCAGTCCTCACTGGGTACCATCACAATAGAGAGCTAGCAGAGGAGTCCCAGTCCTCACTGGCTACCATCACAATAGAGAGCTAGCAGAGGAGTCCCAGTCCTCACTGGGTACCATCACAATAGAGAGCTGGCAGAGGAGTCCCAGTCCTCACTGGCTACCATCACAATAGAGAGCTAGCAGAGGAGTCCCAGTCCTCACTGGCTACCATCACAATAGAGAGCTAGCAGAGGAGTCCCAGTCCTCACTGGCTACCATCACAATAGAGAGCTAGCAGAGGAGTCCCAGTCCTCACTGGGTACCATCACAATAGAGAGCTAGCAGAGGAGTCCCAGTCCTCACTGGCTACCATCACAATAGAGAGCTAGCAGAGGAGTCCCAGTCCTCACTGGGTACCATCACAATAGAGAGCTGGCAGAGGAGTCCCAGTCCTCACTGGCTACCATCACAATAGAGAGCTAGCAGAGGAGTCCCAGTCCTCACTGGCTACCATCACAATAGAGAGCTAGCAGAGGAGTCCCAATCCTCACTGGCTACCATCACAATAGAGAGCTAGCAGAGGAGTCCCAGTCCTCACTGGCTACCATCACAATAGAGAGCTAGCAGAGGAGTCCCAATCCTCACTGGCTACCATCACAATAGAGAGCTAGCAGAGGAGTCCCAGTCCTCACTGGCTACCATCACAATAGAGAGCTAGCAGAGGAGTCCCAGTCCTCACTGGCTACCATCACAATAGAGAGCTAGCAGAGGAGTCCCAGTCCTCACTGGCTACCATCACAATAGAGAGCTAGCAGAGGAGTCCCAGTCCTCACTGGCTACCATCACAATAGAGAGCTAGCAGAGGAGTCCCAGTCCTCACTGGCTACCATCACAATAGAGAGCTAGCAGAGGAGTCCCAGTCCTCACTGGCTACCATCACAATAGAGAGCTAGCAGAGGAGTCCCAGTCCTCACTGGGTACCATCACAATAGAGAGCTAGCAGAGGAGTCCCAGTCCTCACTGGCTACCATCACAATAGAGAGCTAGCAGAGGAGTCCCAGTCCTCACTGGCTACCATCACAATAGAGAGCTGGCAGAGGAGTCCCAGTCCTCACTGGATACCATCACAATAGAGAGCTGGCAGAGGAGTCCCAGTCCTCACTGGCTACCATCACAATAGAGAGCTAGCAGAGGAGTCCCAGTCCTCACTGGGTACCATCACAATAGAGAGCTAGCAGAGGAGTCCCAGTCCTCACTGGGTACCATCACAATAGAGAGCTGGCAGAGGAGTCCCAGTCCTCACTGGCTACCATCACAATAGAGAGCTAGCAGAGGAGTCCCAGTCCTCACTGGCTACCATCACAATAGAGAGCTAGCAGAGGAGTCCCAATCCTCACTGGCTACCATCACAATAGAGAGCTAGCAGAGGAGTCCCAGTCCTCACTGGCTACCATCACAATAGAGAGCTAGCAGAGGAGTCCCAATCCTCACTGGCTACCATCACAATAGAGAGCTAGCAGAGGAGTCCCAATCCTCACTGGGTACCATCACAATAGAGAGCTGGCAGAGGAGTCCCAGTCCTCACTGGCTACCATCACAATAGAGAGCTAGCAGAGGAGTCCCAGTCCTCACTGGCTACCATCACAATAGAGAGCTAGCAGAGGAGTCCCAATCCTCACTGGCTACCATCACAATAGAGAGCTAGCAGAGGAGTCCCAATCCTCACTGGCTACCATCACAATAGAGAGCTAGCAGAGAGTCCCAATCCTCACTGGCTACCATCACAATAGAGAGCTAGCAGAGGAGTCCCAATCCTCACTGGGTACCATCACAATAGAGAGCTGGCAGAGGAGTCCCAATCCTCACTGGCTACCATCACAATAGAGAGCTAGCAGAGGACTCCCAGTCCTCACTGGCTACCATCACAATAGAGAGCTGGCAGAGGAGTCCCAGTCCTCACTGGCTACCATCACAATAGAGAGCTAGCAGAGGAGTCCCAATCCTCACTGGCTACCATCACAATAGAGAGCTGGCAGAGGAGTCCCAGTCCTCACTGGCTACCATCACAATAGAGAGCTAGCAGAGGAGTCCCAATCCTCACTGGCTACCATCACAATAGAGAGCTAGCAGAGGAGTCCCAGTCCTCACTGGGTACCATCACAATAGAGAGCTAGCAGAGGAGTCCCAGTCCTCACTGGCTACCATCACAATAGAGAGCTAGCAGAGGAGTCCCAATCCTCACTGGCTACCATCACAATAGAGAGCTAGCAGAGGAGTCCCAGTCCTCACTGGCTACCATCACAATAGAGAGCTGGCAGAGGAGTCCCAATCCTCACTGGATACCATCACAATAGAGAGCTAGCAGAGGAGTCCCAATCCTCACTGGCTACCATCACAATAGAGAGCTAGCAGAGGAGTCCCAGTCCTCACTGGGTACCATCACAATAGAGAGCTAGCAGAGGAGTCCCAGTCCTCACTGGGTACCATCACAATAGAGAGCTAGCAGAGGAGTCCCAGTCCTCACTGGCTACCATCACAATAGAGAGCTGGCAGAGGAGTCCCAGTCCTCACTGGGTACCATCACAATAGAGAGCTGGCAGAGGAGTCCCAGTCCTCACTGGCTACCATCACAATAGAGAGCTAGCAGAGGAGTCCCAATCCTCACTGGCTACCATCACAATAGAGAGCTAGCAGAGGAGTCCCAGTCCTCACTGGGTACCATCACAATAGAGAGCTGGCAGAGGAGTCCCAGTCCTCACTGGGTACCATCACAATAGAGAGCTAGCAGAGGAGTCCCAATCCTCACTGGCTACCATCACAATAGAGAGCTGGCAGAGGAGTCCCAGTCCTCACTGGGTACCATCACAATAGAGAGCTGGCAGAGGAGTCCCAGTCCTCACTGGGTACCATCACAATAGAGAGCTAGCAGAGGAGTCCCAATCCTCACTGGGTACCATCACAATAGAGAGCTGGCAGAGGAGTCCCAGTCCTCACTGGGTACCATCACAATAGAGAGCTGGCAGAGGAGTCCCAATCCTCACTGGGTACCATCACAATAGAGAGCTGGCAGAGGAGTCCCAGTCCTCACTGGGTACCATCACAATAGAGAGCTGGCAGAGGAGTCCCAGTCCTCACTGGCTACCATCACAATAGAGAGCTAGCAGAGGAGTCCCAGTCCTCACTGGCTACCATCACAATAGAGAGCTGGCAGAGGAGTCCCAGTCCTCACTGGGTACCATCACAATAGAGAGCTAGCAGAGGAGTCCCAGTCCTCACTGGATACCATCACAATAGAGAGCTGGCAGAGGAGTCCCAGTCCTCACTGGGTACCATCACAATAGAGAGCTGGCAGAGGAGTCCCAGTCCTCACTGGCTACCATCACAATAGAGAGCTGGCAGAGGAGTCCCAATCCTCACTGGGTACCATCACAATAGAGAGCTGGCAGAGGAGTCCCAGTCCTCACTGGGTACCATCACAATAGAGAGCTAGCAGAGGAGTCCCAGTCCTCACTGGCTACCATCACAATAGAAAGCTGGCAGAGGAGTCCCAATCCTCACTGGGTACCATCACAATAGAGAGCTGGCAGAGGAGTCCCAATCCTCACTGGATACCATCACAATAGAGAGCTGGCAGAGGAGTCCCAGTCCTCACTGGCTACCATCACAATAGAGAGCTGGCAGAGGAGTCCCAGTCCTCACTGGGTACCATCACAATAGAGAGCTAGCAGAGGAGTCCCAGTCCTCACTGGGTACCATCACAATAGAGAGCTAGCAGAGGAGTCCCAGTCCTCACTGGCTACCATCACAATAGAGAGCTGGCAGAGGAGTCCCAGTCCTCACTGGCTACCATCACAATAGAGAGCTAGCAGAGGAGTCCCAGTCCTCACTGGCTACCATCACAATAGAGAGCTGGCAGAGGAGTCCCAATCCTCACTGGCTACCATCACAATAGAGAGCTGGCAGAGGAGTCCCAATCCTCACTGGGTACCATCACAATAGAGAGCTGGCAGAGGAGTCCCAGTCCTCACTGGGTACCATCACAATAGAGAGCTGGCAGAGGAGTCCCAGTCCTCACTGGGTACCATCACAATAGAGAGCTGGCAGAGGAGTCCCAGTCCTCACTGGGTACCATCACAATAGAGAGCTAGCAGAGGAGTCCCAGTCCTCACTGGCTACCATCACAATAGAGAGCTGGCAGAGGAGTCCCAATCCTCACTGGGTACCATCACAATAGAGAGCTGGCAGAGGAGTCCCAATCCTCACTGGGTACCATCACAATAGAGAGCTGGCGAGGACTTCCGGTGATGATGTCACCGGGAGCGGAGGTGGAAGTCTGAGCTCCGCGGCCCTTGCGGCTTCTCCTCCACCCCCCCTCCCCCCCACCCCCCGATTGCCCTGAGATGGAGGGCGAATCGAGCAGCATTCAGTTTTGGAGTCCTTACGGATCGATGGGCCCTGAGGCTGCCGCTTTTCGCTCTCTGGGCGGTGGATGCCGGCGGATTTAGGCTGGGACCGGAGCAGCGGCGGCGCATCCAAGATAGCGGCCGCCATGTGGCGCGCTCTGCTCGTCTCCTCGCTCTCCTGAAGCGGTACAGCGGCGTCCCCCCCCCCCCCCCCGGAGGTATCAGATCCTTCTCCGGAGGGCTAGGGGAGCTGGTCCTGTGCCAGCCGGCCTTCAGGTGCGATGTGATTTCGGAGAGCAGCTCCCGAGCTGATACGGCGCTATCCTTCAGAGGTATTATATTGTGAACGGGGCAAGGGGGCTGGAGCCTTGGGACTGTCTCTATCCATACGCATTCTGGGTCTCTCTGCATCTTGGGCCCAGCCCTTCTTCTTTTCCTGGAGAGCAGCGACGTTGGCCTGTGTTTGTTACAGGCTTTGTGACTGTTTTACGCCTGGTCCAGACATGAAGCTTGGTCCTGAAAATCTGCCCGATTGACTACTTAGAAATCTCTTTATTCGATGTCTCAGACAGAAACCTCTGGTCTCACTGCTATCCTTGGATGGTTACTTGGAGTGCCTCATCTCAGATATCTCACTGCTATCCTCTGATGGTTACTTGGAGTGCCTCATCTCAGATATCTCACTGCTATCCTTGGATGGTTACTTGGAGTGCCTCATCTCAGATATCTCACTGCTATCCTTGGATGGTTACTTGGAGTGCCTCATCCCAGATATCTCACTGCTATCCTTGGATGGTTACTTGGAGTGCCTCATCCCAGATATCTCACTGCTATCCTCTGATGGTTACTTGGAGTGCCTCATCTCAGATATCTCACTGCTATCCTTGGATGGTTACTTGGAGTGCCTCATCCCAGATATCTCACTGCTATCCTCTGATGGTTACTTGGAGTGCCTCATCTCAGATATCTCACTGCTATCCTCTGATGGTTACTTGGAGTGCCTCATCTCAGATATCTCACTGCTATCCTCTGATGGTTACTTGGAGTGCCTCATCTCAGATATCTCACTGCTATCCTTGGATGGTTACTTGGAGTGCCTCATCTCAGATATCTCACTGCTATCCTCTGATGGTTACTTGGAGTGCCTCATCTCAGATATCTCACTGCTATCCTCTGATGGTTACTTGGAGTGCCTCATCTCAGATATCTCACTGCTATCCTTGGATGGTTACTTGGAGTGCCTCATCCCAGATATCTCACTGCTATCCTTGGATGGTTACTCGGAGTGCCTCATCTCAGATATCTCACTGCTATCCTCTGATGGTTACTTGGAGTGCCTCATCTCAGATATCTCACTGCTATCCTTGGATGGTTACTTGGAGTGCCTCATCTCAGATATCTCACTGCTATCCTCTGATGGTTACTTGGAGTGCTTCATCTCAGATATCTCACTGCTATCCTTGGATGGTTACTTGGAGTGCCTCATCTCAGATATCTCACTGCTATCCTTGGATGGTTACTTGGAGTGCCTCATCCCAGATATCTCACTGCTATCCTTGGATGGTTACTTGGAGTGCCTCATCTCAGATATCTCACTGCTATCCTTGGATGGTTACTTGGAGTGCCTCATCCCAGATATCTCACTGCTATCCTCTGATGGTTACTTGGAGTGCCTCATCTCAGATATCTCACTGCTATCCTTGGATGGTTACTTGGAGTGCCTCATCTCAGATATCTCACTGCTATCCTTGGATGGTTACTTGGAGTGCCTCATCCCAGATATCTCACTGCTATCCTCTGATGGTTACTTGGAGTGCCTCATCTCAGATATCTCACTGCTATCCTTGGATGGTTACTTGGAGTGCCTCATCTCAGATATCTCACTGCTATCTCACTGCTATCCTTGGATGGTTACTTGGAGTGCCTCATCCCTGATTTCTCACTGCTATCCTCTGATGGTTACTTGGAGTGCCTCATCTCAGATATCTCACTGCTATCCTTGGATGGTTACTTGGAGTGCCTCATCTCAGATATCTCACTGCTATCCTTGGATGGTTACTTGGAGTTCCTCATCTCAGATATCTCACTGCTATCCTCTGATGGTTACTTGGAGTGCCTCATCTCAGATCTCTCACTGCTATCCTTGGATGGTTACTCGGAGTGCCTCATCCCAGATATCTCACTGCTATCCTTGGATGGTTACTCGGAGTGCCTCATCTCAGATATCTCACTGCTATCCTTGGATGGTTACTTGGAGTGCCTCATCTCAGATATCTCACTGCTATCCTTGGATGGTTACTTGGAGTGCCTCATCTCAGATATCTCACTGCTATCCTTGGATGGTTACTTGGAGTGCCTCATCTTAGATATCTCACTGCTATCCTTGGATGGTTACTCGGAGTGCCTCATCTCAGATATCTCACTGCTATCCTTGGATGGTTACTTGGAGTGCCTCATCTCAGATATCTCACTGCTATCCTTGGGTGGTTACTCGGAGTGCCTCATCTCAGATATCTCACTGCTATCCTTGGATGGTTACTCGGAGTGCCTCATCTCAGATATCTCACTGCTATCCTTGGATGGTTACTTGGAGTGCCTCATCTCAGATATCTCACTGCTATCCTTGGATGGTTACTTGGAGTGCCTCATCTCAGATATCTCACTGCTATCCTTGGATGGTTACTCGGAGTGCCTCATCTCAGATATCTCACTGCTATCCTTGGATTGTTACTTGGAGTGCCTCATCTCAGATATATCACTGCTATCCTTGGATGGTTACTTGGAGTGCCTCATCCCAGATATCTCATACTGCGCTCGGGGGCTTCGCTATTCTACTACACCAGCTACTTGGAATTTTCTTTTTTTTGTTCTCAGGATCTCTCAAATTATATTCCCAGGTTTTGCAGTTACTTGCCTGCTTGGAACACTCCGTTTACAATACCCCATACAACACTCTTGGGTTTTGCTGTTACAGGCCGCAAGGCTTAATTGGACTTCTCAGTTCCAGCTCTTTCTTAAGTGCACGTCCTCCGCCCAGTGTGTGTGTGTGTGGGGGGGGGGCGGCACTCCCTCTTGTTGTTTGAAGGAGGAGGCGATGCGACAGAGGAGCGCGTGGAAGAGTGTCGTCTGCCGGTCCCGCGTCCCTGCCGTCAAGATGGCGGAGGCCCCCTACGGGGAGCAAAGGTTCTTGACTCGCTGTCTGCGGAGTCTGCTCTTCTTCAAGTATCTCAAAGTGTCACGGCGGCCTTAGACCTTCGCCTTACTTAAAATACAGGGCCCTCTATGGACGACATCAAATCGGCGTCAGAAGGGCCAGACAAAAAAGGTTGGATGAAGCGGAACACGTTCTGTCGGACCACGGAGACCGGCTGGGCGGGTCGGAACGTAGTGTGGAAGCCCTTACAAGCCACCCAACGGGACCAGCTGGCAAAAATTGAGGATTTGGAAGACAGAAGTAGGAGGAATAACATTCGTATTATCGGGGGTCCCAGAGTCCGTCAAGGAGAGTGGGCTGCCTGAATTCGTGGAATCTTGGCTGCCGGGACAACCGGGCCTGGAGTTTTCTGCGACGCCGCTGATCTGCGAGCGGGTTCACCGAGTTGGAATATTACGGGAAGGAGCGAACCAGGCCCGGACCGGCGCTAGCGAAAATACTGAACCGGGCGCATAAAACGCAGATCACGCGAGCTTCCAGACGGGCGTCCATGGAATTTCAAGGCCATAAGATACTTCTCTTCGATTTTTTCAGCGGCAACGACGGCGGCGCAGCGAAAGAACATATCCCTGGCGTGTACAGAGTTGCATAAGCGAGGCATCAAATTCGGGCTGCTTTATCCAGCCAGACTGCGAGTCTTCCATGATAACAAGGTTCTCTTTTTTCACCACCGGAGACGCTGCGGACAGGTTTATCGCTACCTTGCCAGCCGCAGGGGAAAAATAAAATAACAACAAAAAAACCCAACTGATCCTTGTAGGGAGCCTTCTCTGTTATGGGGAACAGAAGGGGCATGGCTGAGCATCCCAGTTCCTGTTATATAACCCTTTCCCTAAATTTGAGGGTCGACGGGACGTATCACCGGTTTTTGTAGCTGAGACACGATCCAGTCTGACTTTGCTATGACGCCCGAGGCCTTGGAGTGTAGCTGGAGTGTTGGGGGCCTCCTGGTTTGGGGGGGACCCCGTGGCTCCATCATGATCCAGAAGTGATGTTCGTTTTGCTTGATTCCTTGTAAAGGTTTTATTGTTGGTTTCGGGGAGGGGGGAGTGGCTCTGAGCCTCTTGGGGCAGGCTTTTGTGTTGTGGGTTGTGTGGGTCTGTGAGTTGCTATGGCCGTGGTGTGCATGGTGTGCTTGGGGAGCGAAGTTTGGGTTGCTGGGGTTGGGGTGGGAGGGGGTGGGAACCCTGGGAGACGTCCCTCTCGTTTCGGTGATAAGGCAGTTTTTTTTATGGTTACTGGCCTATGTCTTTGGTGGTTATTTCCCTATGATCCTGGCGGCTTAGGCTGGGGAGCCCCGGGATCTCTTTTTTGTTGCCATGGCTACGTTGCTGCCTCCTTTCGGTAATGTTTTTTTAAGTAACTCCGGCTATGGCTGCAGTAAAATGGACATTTATTTATTTATTTATTTATTTATTTATTTATTTATGTATTTAAAATTTTTATATACCGACATTCATCCAGGATATCACATCGGTTTACAGTGTAACACAAACAAACGCCAAGCATGGCACTTTACATTGAACAAATAAAACAAGTTAACAAATGAATAAATGAGGGTGTGAACAAGGGGAAAATTGCATTAAATACTCAACTAGGTTTGTAATTATATACATATGTACAAAAGGAAGACACTAAGAGATAAACAATTTAGGAGTGCTAGGAGGAGAGGGGGGAGTGATGAGCAGAGGGAAGGGGTGAGAAAAAGGTAGGAGAAGGGCGAAGTGAGGGGAAGGAGGACCAGAAGAGGGGGGCAGAGGAGAGGAAGGGTGGGCAGTAGAGAGGAGGGAGAAATTAGGTGTATGCCTTGGTGAAGAGCCAGGTCTTGAGCTTCCGCTTGAACGATTTGATGCATTCCTCTTGCCGTAGTTCAACTGGCATTGTGTTCCAAAGGGTCGGCCCGGCTATCGATATTGCACGGGCTCTGGTAGATGTTAGTTTGCAGAGTTTAGGGGAAGGGATGGGCATAGTTGCGAGATGTGCGTGTCTAGTAGGTTTATTAGACTGGTATAAGCGGAAGGATTCATTAAACCAGTTCATTTCAGGATTGTAAAGAGCCTTGTGGATGAGAGAGAGAGTCTTATATTGTATACGGGAAGCTATTGGGAGCCAATGTAGATCTTTTAGAACAGGTGTAATATGGTCATGTCTGCGTAAGTTGGTCAAGATTTGGGCTGTTGTGTTTTGTAAAATTTGAATGGGGTGAATGGCGTTGTTGGGAAGGCCAAGGAGAAGGGAGTTGCAGTAGTCGGTTTTGGCGAAGATGGTGGTTTGGAGCACTGTTTGGAAATCGGGGGGGTGTAGTAAGGGTTTTAGTTTTTTTAGTGTATGAAGTTTAAAGAAGCCATCTTTTTGTATGTTGTTGATAAATTTCTTCAGTGTGAAGTGCCCATCGAGAATGATACCCAGATCACGGACTTGTTGAGCAAATTGGAACTGTGAAAGAGGGGGAAGGATCGAGTGGTTAAGGGGTGAGATGAGCATGATTTCAGTTTTAGTAGTGTTGAGAGCTAGGTGGATGGAAGAAAGGAGATTGTTTATGGATTGGAGAGTATCGTTCCAGAAATCCATGGTTTTAGAAATAGAGTCAGTGATGGGTATGAGTAGCTGAACATCGTCAGCATATATGTAGTGTGGGAGATTTAGGCTGGATAGGAAGTGACAGAGGGGTAGGATGTAAATATTGAAGAGGGTTGAAGAGAGGGATGAACCTTGAGGGACACCTTGATTAAGGGGGATAGCCTTGGAAACATGATTGCCTAGCTGAATTTTGTACTCTCTGTTGCTGAGATAAGAATTGAACCAGTTGAGGGCAACACCTGTAATGCCTATTTCAGTCAACCGCTGTAGGAGAATGGGATGGCTGACGGTGTCAAATGCGGAGGAGATGTCAAGGAAGACAAGTATGGATGATTGTCCTTTCTCAAATCCTTTAATAATGTGGTCTGTTAGGAGAGTAGAAGAGTCTCAGTACTATGAGATTTCCGAAAGCTGTATTGTGCGGGGGCAAGGATGTGATTGTCTTCAAGGTATTCTGTGAGTTGCTTGTTAACAGTTTTTTCAAGGAGTTTAGCAATAAATGGAAGATTGGAAATAGGGCGATAGTTGGCTAGATCAATGGGGTCAAGTTTGGGTTTCTTTAGGATGGGTTTGACAATAGCCTGTTTCAAGGGGAGAGGTACCTGTCCCAAGTTAATGGAGAGGTTAATGATATTTGTTAATGGTTTGGCAATAATATTGGGTATTGTGAGGAGATGTTTTGTGGGTATGGTGTCAGATGGGTGAGTGGAAGGTTTGGCTTTCTTGATAAAGGTTTCTATTTCTAATGTTGAGGTGCAGTCTAGGGAGGAGAGAACAGTGGTATTGTTGCAGGTCTTTGTATTGATGAAATCGGGTTCGACAATGTTGATGGGACTGGCACAAGGGGTGAACTTTGAAAGTAACTTGTCTACTTTGGTTTGGAAGAAGGTGGCTAGATCTTCACATTTGGATTTGGCTACTACGTCAGGGATGTCGGGGGCAGCCGTCTTGGTGAGTGAGTTAACGTAATCATATAGTACTTTAGGGTTGTATTGGAATTGGTGTATTTTGTTGGCATAGAAATCTCGTTTTGTCATGTTAAGTTTGTCACTATATAGATGTAGGGAGGTTTTAAATTGTGCCAGGTGTGTGTGTGAGGGATCCTTGCGCCAAATCTTTTCAGATTTTCGAAGGTGTTGTTTGAGGTTTTTTAGCTCTTGGGAGTACCAGGGTTTCTTACTCTTGTTACTTTGAGGACAGATAAGTTTAGTTTGCTGGGGGCAGGTAGAATTAGCTATATTATTGGTGATGTCATACCAGGAGGCAAGAGCTGTGTCTACATTGGTGAGTTCTAGATTGTCAAGTTTGTTAGCGATGGCTGATATAAGGTCATCTCTGGTACAGTTTTTCCTGTAATGTATGGTTTTTTTTGTACTATCATGGCAGGTAGGTGTCTTGATGGAGAGATCAGTTTTGATAAGGTGATGATCTGACCAGGGAATAGGTGTGTGAGAGGGGGTGTCAGTTTGAATGAGGGCATTGGTGAAGAGGAGGTCAAGGGTATGACCCGCCTTGTGAGTGGGCAAATGTATAGATTGCTTGTAGCCTAATGCATTTAATGAATCGAGAATAGCATCACATGAGGGAGTGCGGGGGGAAGTATCAACATGCAGGTTGAAGTCACCAAGTATGATTGCAGGAGTGTCAATGGAGATGTTAGTAGCAATATATTCTATAAGGGTTGAAGGGTTGGTATGAAGTGTACCTGGGGGAGCATAAATGAGACATATTTGTAAAGAGGGGGATTTGAAAAGGCCTATTTCAATTTTAGGCGGGGGGGGGGGGATGGGGTGGAGAATCATGTTAAATTTTTTCTTTATGATTAAAAGTAAACCACCTCCTTTCCTTTTTGGCCTGGGGATGGAGAAAATGTCGTGTGTTTCAGATGGAAATTGGTTTAGGAGAACAGTGTCAGATTCCTTTAGCCAGGTCTCTGTTATAGCACAGATGTCTGGGTCTTGGTCGGTGAGAAGGTTGCAGAGAAGGGGTATCTTTTTGTTTAGGGACTGAACATTTAGGAGGACTAAAGATAGAGCAGTGAGGCCGATGATTTGGGTGAGAGGGGGGGAGATCATAGTGGGAAGGATAGTTCTTAAATGTGATTGGTGTCTTGGGTATAGGGGGGTGTTGGGCCTGTATTTGTTATATTTGAGTATGGTGATCTGGTGCTGATACATGTTGTAATGTGGGGTGTTGGGAGGTGGAGTGAGTGAGGATGTAGGATAAGATTAGGGAGGAGGAATGTGAAAAGATGATAGGTGGTTTTAAGCCAACAAGTTGTGGACGGGGTGGAAGCAGAGGTGTAATTTGAGACTGTGTAGAGAGACATCTCTTAATGTAGATGGCATACACTCCCCTATCGAACGCAAGAAACTCCTTATGGCTTTTTAAACATCTGGGGGTCGCAGGTTGTGTTCCTCCAGGAGACTCACCTGTCAGCGGGTGAGCATCTCAAATTGCAAAGAGAGTGGGTGGGGCAGTGTTTTTTTTTTCTCCTCATACTCCTCCAGAAAACGAGGGGTGGCCATATCGGTTCATAAACAGCTGCCTTTTCAGTCTGAACGGGAATGGCAAGACCCTGAGGGTCGCTATGTCGTAGTCCAGGGATTGTGTAACCAGCAAAGAGTGGCCATGTTGTAACGTATATGCACCTAATGTCTATCAGCATGCGTTTTTCACCCGATTAGTAGGGATGCTTGGTGAACTTTCTGAATGTGCTCTTTTGGTGGGAGGGAATTATAAGCAGCCAATAAATTGGAAGATCTGCAAACCCCCCTAAACCTGCAGAACCTAATGATACCCACAAAGGCCCCTAATCTTTTGTGCCATGGCTTGGGCTTGCTGGACATCTGGAGGGTGCTGCATCCTGGAGAGCAGGACTACATGTTTTGGGGTTTTTTTCGCATCCTCACGGGTCTTATTCCCGTTTTGGATTATTTTTCGATCTCGGAATTCCTGTTCCCCAGGGTGATGACAACCACTACCATAGGCACTTTTGCCTTATCGGATCACGCGCTGATCTCTGTTACCGTAACATTTGGGACGTACTCCTAAGCCCCCTTTCTCTTGGTGCACGTCCCCGTTCTTGGATAGGGAGTTCTCTCGCTTCCTTGTAGCCCGTTGGGAAGAATATATGCTTCTGAATAATATTTATTTATTTATTTATTTATTTAAAATTTTTATATACCGACGTTCATCCGGGATATCACATCGGTTTACAGTGTAACTGAACAGGCGCCTGGGATGGCGGTTTACATCGAACAGATATAACGAATTTAACATAAGAACAAATGAGGAGGGGGAAAAGAGGAGGGAAATAATTAAAACAAAACTTATGAGCAAAATTTACAAATATATATAGAGTATCACTATGTACAAAGTATTCATAAATACAGCAATGCCATGGAAATACAATTGTGTAGAGTTATACGGGAGGAGGGGGGATGGGGAGGGGGGGGGGGGGGTGTAGGTGGGGAGGAGGGGTGGATGGGGTAAAAGGAGAAGGCGAGCTGAGAAATCAGGAGAAGGTAAGAGGACTGAACAGGAAGGGGGCGAAGGAGGAATTTAGAGGTGGGAGTGAGGAATGGGGGAGAGGGAAGGAGAGTATGGGTGTGAGTGTGAAAGTGGGGGAATTAGGTGTATGCTTTGGTGAAGAGCCAGGTCTTTAGCTTACGTTTGAATGTTTTTGTGCATTCTTCTTGTCGTAGTTCGACAGGCATTGCGTTCCAAAGGGTGGGCCCGGCGATAGAGAGCGCTCGGGCTCTCGTGGAGGTAAGTTTGTAATGTTTGGGAGAAGGTGTAGGCATGGAGGCGAGGTGTTGGTGTCTGATGGGCCTGTTGGATTGGTGGAGGCGGAAGGATTCGTTGAACCAGTTCATTTCAGGGTTGTATAAAGCCTTGTGGACAAGGGAGAGAGTCTTATATTGGATGCGTGATGCAATTGGGAGCCAGTGTAGGTCTTTTAATACCGGTGTGATATGGTCATTTCTGCGTGAGTTAGTCAGGATCCGGGCTGTTGTGTTTTGTAATATTTGAATGGGTTGAATGGCATTGTTCGGTAGGCCAAGGAGAAGAGCATTACAATAGTCGGTTTTGGCAAAGACGGTTTTGGCAAAAACCAAGCAGGCGCCGATACTACACCGATACGCCGATACTACACCACGGGCTCTATGGGAAGCGGGAAGAGCAGTTATGTGGGGCCACGTTATAGCCTAGGTGGCTACCCAGAACGGGAAGCGTAACACTGCGATCCTTAAGTCAACCGAGGAATCGAAACGGGCGCAGCTCCGACATATTTAGCGCCCTGTCAGAGTCCAGCAAGCGTGAAGTGGATGAATTGAGGGCGACGCTGCAGGCGCTTTTTTTGTTTCAGCGAGCGTCCAAGTCCACGAGATATTATAAAATGTCAATTATATCGCTATGGTAATCGGCCCAGTAAGTTGTTGGCTAGTTTGGTTAGGGCGCGTGGCCCCCAAGTCTTTCATAACTAGCATTAAAGATAGATCTGGGACCAGTCAAACCGCCTCAGCGGCTATTTCAGATCGCTTTCTGGAATACTACAGTGGGCTTTACGGGAAAAAGGCGAGCCATCTCCCATCACGAGAGTCTCTTTTTTTCTCTCTGATCTACCTTGGCCACATTTGAATGAGGCGCAGCCTCTCTCGTTAAATGTGCCTGTAACTGATTCAGAAATTCATGCCGTTATACACGGTCTTAAGCTGGGAAAGGCGGCTGGTCCGGATGGCCTTGGGCCGGAGTTTTATAAGATTTTGAAATTCCCCGTTTTACCTGCGCTGCGTCCATATTATAATAGCTTAAGTCCAGGGGACTCCGGTTAACACCCACGGAAAATCAATCCACTACAGTGCTGCTCCCCAAACCTGGGAAGGACTTACAGGACGTGGGCTCGTACGGGCCCATTTCCCTTATCAATGGGGACTTAAAAATATTGGCGGCGGTGCTGGCGGCCAGATTGAGTCTCCTTTTGCCCTCCGTGATACACGGTGACCAAACCGGCTTTATTAAAGGGCGCCAAGGTGTGAAAAATGTGCGGCGCCTGATTGGTCTATTAAATTTTCACCCTAAGACGGAAGCCCTGGTGCTGAGCTTGGACGCCGAAAAAGCTTTTGACTCCCTATCATGGGACTATTTGTTCTGGGCTTTGCAAGCACACGGCATATCGGGGTCTTTTTCTATTCTGGCTGCGAGCCCTGTATGCTAGTCCCAGTGCCAGGTTACTTATCAATGGCAGCCTGTCGGAAGCTTTTCCTATATTATGTGGGGTGCGTCAGGGCCGCCCTTTGTCTCCTCTCTTATTTATATTAGCCTTAGAGCCCCTGGCTATTAAGCTGCGCTTGGAGGACGGGTTTCGAGGCCTCCGCGTAGGCCGTCATCAGATGAAGTTAGCACTGTTCGCTGATGATATCTTGTTGTCCGTGGGACAACCTCGGGCCAGCATCCCCGTCATTATTCACCGTTTTTCACTCTATATCGGGCCTGACCATTAATTTTTCTAAATCGGAGGCGCTTGCCCTTGACCCCCGTTTGGGCAACAACATTGGCCGGGAGGGTTTCCGTTCACATGGGCTCAGAATAAAATAAAATATCGGGGGGGGGTGGTGGTTTGGATTTCCCGAGACCCTTTGGACCTTTATGCTCTGAATATAAGAAGCACACTGGTGGATTTGGATGCTCTACTGAAGGCTTGGCGCTCTCTGCCCCTCTTCCTTTTTGGTAGACGCGCTCTCCTTAAGATGGTCCTCATGCCTAAGCTTCTTTATAAATTGCATACATTGCCGTGTTGGCCTTACTAGCAAAGATTTAAAGTGGTTGCAGTCTTCTTTTCAAAAATTTCTTTGGGCGGGGGAAAAAAGCGAGGTTGCGATATCAGGAGTTGATGTCCCAGAGAGGGGAGGGAGGCCTTGGCCTGCCAGCTTAGACATGTGGGGGAATGGATCCTAGATGAATATGCATATTGTGAAGACGGGACTGGTTATTAGCACGGTCGCACCCTGGTCTCCTCCTGTACCTGATCCAGGCTAGTCCTGGGGCTTATCGGACCTTCAATATCCCTCGCAGTTTGGTGCAACCACGCCGACAGGCTTGGCGATGGATACGGTCCAGGGGAGGTCCAAGAAAACACAGAGGTAGGCGATCTATGATACCGGCAGGTAAACACAAAAAATAGATGCCAGGCATCTATTTTTTGTGTTTACCTATGGTCCAGGGGAGGGCTGGCTGGTCTTTCCTCTCTTTTCATGCCCTTAATGGGTAACTTTGATTTTTCTCCAGGCCGAGACGACCATTTTCCTTTTGATGTATGGCTTCAGAAAGGTTTAGCGTTTTATTTTCCACTTTTATGTTACTGGCTCACCAGTAGTGCGGGACTTTGCGTCTCTGGCCCAAGCTAAACATTTCTATGCCTATTTGCAGACCCGCCATTATCTCCAATCCTTTCACTGGACTGAGGAAGTCCTACCGTCAGGAGTCAGCCTTTGCACAGCGTATTTTTTATGGGGGTTTTAAAGCGTAACTCCATCAAAGGATGGTGTGAGTTTGGCAGGACATATCGCTCCGTGCCACGTGGAGCCTCTCTAGCACGATACTGGGCTGAGGCCTGGCACATGGATATCGCTACTTCTCACTTGCTTTCATGCTTTAAGCTTATGCCCAAAAGCCTACCAGATCTCCCTCTTCAGGAGCTACAATTTAAGATTTCGCACCACATTTTTTTTTGCGACGATGTTCGTCGTTTGCCGGATGGGAAGGTTACCCTCACCAAAACGTATTAAATGTCGTCAAGTGACAGGCACTTTGCCCTGTTTTGCGACCATTTTGGGCAAAGGTGCTTGCAGTGGTAGGCCCAATGCACTGGCACTTCTATTGGCTGTTCGGGCAAGTTACTTCTTTCTGGTTTAGGAGCTGCTCTTCCTTCTTACAAACCCTCCTTGGATAAGTTTGGCCATACCGCAATACTGCTGGCCTGCCGTACGACCTTAGCTGACTGGATAACACCAGACACGTCGCCCAACCTGCGGGCGTGGTTTGGGCGGCTGGCCTTTTCAGTGCAAATGGCCATGGACAGTGAGAAAGAAAGGGATAGGCTGTACCAGTCTTGTTGGTCCACCTGTTTATGGCCTGCTACCGGCGGATCTTCAATCCACTTTAGCCGCCGCTGGCTATCATCCCTCCTGGAAGTGACTGAGCATCTCAGGTTACCTAGCTGATTTTATGGCTAGACGCGTGGTCTGTGAACACTGTGCATCACAGTGGGGACTGAACTTTGCAACGGCATCTGATGTCTCTTCATTACAAACGTTAGACAGTGTTAGTTGGGGTGGGGTGTCTCCCAGGGCGGGGGGGGGGGGGGGGGGGGGAGATGTGTGTAGTGTGTGGACTGTTAGTGGTTGCTTGGGGTGTGATTGGGTAGTGGGATATGCTTGGAGTTCAATCTAATTCTTTGGGTCAGGTGGCCCTTAAAAAGAGAGTAGACGGGGAGTTGTTCTAGTTGACTGTGCTATGTGGGGGAATTGCCTTTGTAATGTGTCATGTGGCTAATATTCGATTTCAAATGTGCTTGCTTCTCCTAAGTCTGGATTATTGATTGTACCTGTGTTGCTCTTTAATAAAAACGATTTTGACAAAAAAACAATAGAGAGCTGGCAGAGGAGTCCCAGTCCTCACTGGCTACCATCACAATAGAGAGCTGGCAGAGGAGTCCCAATCCCTGCTGAGTAAAGTCATAGCAGAGAGCTAGCAGAGGAGTCCCAAACCCTGCTGGGTACAGTCACAGCAGAGAGCTGGCACAGGAGTCCCAGTCCTCACTGGGTACCATCAAAATAGTGAGCTGGCAGAGGAGTCCCAATCCCCGCTCAGTAAAGTCATAGCAGAGAGCTAGCAGAAGAGTCCCAGTCCTCACTGGATACCATCACAATAGAGAGCTGGCAGAGGAGTACCAATCCCCGCTGAGTAAAGTCATAGCAGAGAGCTAGCAGAGGAGTCCCAATCCCTAATGGATACAGTCACAGCAGAGAGCTGGCAGAGGAGTCCCAGTCCTCACTGGGTACCATCACAATAGAGAGCTGGGAGAGGAGTCCCAATCCTCACTGGGTACCATGACAGCAGAGAGCTGGCAGAGGAGTCCCAATCCCCATTTGGTACAGTCACAGCAGAGAGCTGGAGAGGAGTCCCAATCCCCACTGGGTACAGTCACAGCAGAGAACTGGAGAGGAGTACTAATCCCCCCCTGGGTACAGTCACAGCAGAGGGCGGGAGGTGAATCCCAATCCTCGCTGGGTACAGTCACAGCAGAGGGCTGGCAGAGGAGTCCCAATCTCTGCTGGGTACAGTCCCAGTAGAGGGCTGGTAGAGGAGTCCCAATCTCTGCTGGTCACAGTCACAGCAGAGAACTGGCAAAAGAGTCCCAATCCCTGCTGGATACAGTCACAGCAGAGAGCTGGCAGAGGAGTCCCAATCCCCTCTGAGTACAGTAACAGCACTGAACACTCATTTCGTTGTCATGAAGTTTCTGTGTTTTGAGGACTGGACTCCTCTTGTGAATTTCAGTAAATGTGAAGCTGTCTGAGGTGGGGAGGGGAAGGAATAAGCACCCAGTTCTGCAGAAATACACTGGACCCACTCTTCCTTCACCAGTGCCAGGGGATGCAGTGATATCCTGAATCATTCCTTCACCCTTAGCAGGCGCTTCATACTCACACTTTCTTCTCTTGGCAGAATAAACACTTATTCATATAAGATACCCCATCACTGCCGCAGGCAGGTAAATAAATTCGGTAGCAGCCTCTGCGCTGTGCGTATGAAGAACAATCAGCCTGCAAGTATAAAATATGAAGGTTGTGAGATACTGATAGAGCTGGGGATTAGAACTGAGGCACAGGGGGATAAAGTGACTCACCCTGAGGTCACACACAGAGAGTCAGTGACAGAGCTGGGATTAGAGCTGAGGCACAGGGGGATAAAGTGACTCACCCTGAGGTCACACACAGAGAGTCAGTGACAGAGCTGGGATTAGAGTTGAGGCACAGGGGGATAAAGTGACTCACCTTGAGGTCACACACAGAGAGTCAGTGACAGAGCTGGGATTAGAGCTGAGGTACAGGGGGATAAAGTGACTCACCCTGAGGTCACACACAGAGAGTCAGTGACAGAGCTGGGATTAGAGTTGAGGCACAGGGGGATAAAGTGACTCACCTTGAGGTCACACACAGAGAGTCAGTGACAGAGCTGGGATTAGAGCTGAGGTACAGGGGGATAAAGTGACTCACCCTGAGGTCACACACAGAGAATCAGTGACAGAGCTGGGATTAGAGATGAGGCACACGAGGATAAAGTGACTCACCCTGAGGTCACACACAGAGAGTCAGTGATAGAGCTGGGATTAGAGATGAAGTACAGAGGGATAAAGTGACTCACCCTGAGGTCACACACAGAGAATCAGTGACAGAGCTGGGATTAGAGATGAGGCACAGGGGGATAAAGTGACTCACCCTGAGGTCACACACAGAGAGTCAGTGACAGAGCTGGGATTAGAGATGAGGCACAGGGGGATAAAGTGACTCACCTTGAGGTCACACACAGAGAGTCAGTGACAGAGCTGGGATTAGAGCTGAGGTACAGGGGGATAAAGTGACTCACCCTGAGGTCACACACAGAGAATCAGTGACAGAGCTGGGATTAGAGATGAGGCACAGGGGGATAAAGTGACTCACCCTGAGGTCACACACAGAGAGTCAGTGACAGAGCTGGGATTAGAGATGAGGCACAGGGGGATAAAGTGACTCACCCTGAGGTCACGCACAGGGGGATAAAGTGACTCACCCTGAGGTCACACACAGAGAGTCAGTGATAGAGCTGGGATTAGAGATGAGGCACAGGGGGATAAAGTGACTCACCCTGAGGTCACACACAGAGAGTCAGTGACAGAGCTGGGATTAGAGCTGAGGCACAGGGGGATAAAGTGACTCACCCTTAGGTCACACACAGAGAGTCAGTGACAGAGCTGGGATTAGAGATGAGGCACAGGGGGATAAAGTGACTCACCCTGAGGTCACACGCAGAGAGTCAGTGACAGAGCTGGGATTAGAGCTGAGGCACAGGGGGATAAAGTGACTCACCCTGAGGTCACACACAGAGAGTCTGTGACAGAGCTGGGATTAGAGATGAGGCATAGGGGGATTAAGTGACTCACCCTCAGGTCACAGACAGAGAGTCAATGACAGAGCTGGGATTAGAGATGAGGCACAGGGGGATAAAGTGACTCACCCTGAGGTCACACGCAGAGAGTCAGTGACAGAGCTGGGATTAGAGATGAGGCACAGGGGGATAAAGTGACTCACCCTGAGGTCACACACAGAGAGTCTGTGACAGAGCTGGGATTAGAGATGAGGCATAGGGGGATTAAGTGACTCACCCTCAGGTCACAGACAGAGAGTCAATGACAGAGCTGGGATTAGAGATGAGGCACAGGGGGATAAAGTGACTCACCGTGAGGTCACACACAGAGAGTCAGTGACAGAGCTAGGATTAGAGCTGAGGCACAGAGGGATGAAGTGACTCACCCTGAGGTCACACACAGAGAGTCAGTGACAGAGCTGGGTTTAGAGATGAGGCACAGGGGGATAAAGTGACTCACCCTGAGGTCACACACAGAGAGTCAGTGACAGAGCTGGGATTAGAGATGACACACAAGGGGATAAAGTGACTCTCCCTGAGGTCACACACAGAGAGTCAGTGACAGAGCTGGGATTAGAGATGAGGCACAGGGAGATAAAGTGACTCACCCTGAGGTCACACACAGAGAGTCAGTGACAGAGCTGGGATTAGAGATGAGGCACAGGGGGATAAAGTGACTCACCCTGAGGTCACACGCAGAGAGTCAGTGACAGAGCTGGGATTAGAGCTGAGGCACAGGGGGATAAAATGACTCACCCTGAGGTCACACACAGAGAGTCTGTGACAGAGCTGGGATTAGAGATGAGGCACAGGGGGATAAAGTGACTCATCCTGAGGTCACACACAGAGAGTTAGTGACAGAGCTGGGATTAGAGATGAGGCACAGGGGGATAAAGTGACTCACCTTGAGGTCACACGCAGAGAGTCAGTGACAGAGCTGGGGATTAGAGATGAGGCACAGGGGGATAAAGTGACTCACCCTGAGGTCACACACAGAGAGTCAGTGACAGAGCTAGGATTAGAGCTGAGGCACAGAGGGATAAAGTGACTCACCCAGAGGTCACACACAGAGAGTCAGTGACAGAGCTGGGATTAGAGCTGAGGCACAGGGGGATAAAGTGACTCACCCTGAGGTCATACTCAGACCGTCAGTGACAGAGCTGGGATTAGAGATGAGGCACAGGGGGATAAAGTGACTCACCCTGAGGTGACACACAGACAGTCAGTAGCAGAGCTGGGGACTAGAGATGAGGCACAGGGGGATAACGTGACTCACCCTGAGGTCACACACAGAGAGTCAGTGGCAGAGCTGGGGATTAGAGATGAGGCACAGGGGGATAAAGTGACTCACCCTGAGGTCACACACAGACAGTCAGTAGCAGAGCTGGGGATTAGAGATGAGGCACAGGGGGATAAAGTGACTCACCCTGAGGTCACACACAGAGAGTCAGTGGCAGAGCTGGGGATTAGAGCTGAGGCACAGAGGGATAAAGTGACTCACCCTGAGGTCACACACAGAGAATCAGTGACAGAGCTGGGATTAGAGCTGAGGCACAGAGGGCTAAAGTGACTCTCCCTGAGGTCACACACAGAGAGTCAGTGACAGAGCTGGGATTAGAGCTGAGGCACAGGGGGATAAAGTGACTCACCCTGAGGTCACACACAGAGAGTCAGTGGCAGAGCTGGGGATTAGAGATGAGGCACAGGGGGATAAAGTGACTCACCCTGAGGTCACACACAGAGAGTCAGTGGCAGAGCTGGGGATTAGAGCTGAGGCACAGTGGCATAAAGTGACTCACCCTGAGGTCACACACAGAGAATCAGTGACAGAGCTGGGATTAGAGCTGAGGCACAGAGAGCTAAAGTGACTCTCCCTGAGGTCACACACAGAGAGTCAGTGGCAAAGCTGGGATTAGAGCTGAGGCACAGGGGGATAAAGTGACTCACACTGATGTCACACACAGAGAGTCAGTGACAGAGCTGGGATTAGAGCTGAGGCACAGGGGGATAAAGTGACTCACTCTGAGGTCACACGCAGAGAGTCAGTGACAGAGCTGGGGATTAGAGCTGAGGCACAGGGGGATAAAGTGACTCACCATGAGGTCACACACAGAGAGTCAGTGACAGAGCTGGGATTAGAGCTGAGGCACAGAGGGATAAAGTGACTCACCTTGAGGTCACGCACAGAGAGTCAGTGACAGAGCTGGGATTAGAGATGAGGCACAGGGGGATAAAGTGACTCACCTTGAGGTCACACACAGTCAGTGACTGAGCTGGGATTAGAGCTGAGGCACAGGGGGATAAAGTGACTCTCCCTGAGGTCAAACACAGAGAGTCAGTGACTGAGCTGGGATTAGAGCTGAGGCACAGGGGGATAAAGTGACTCTCCCTGAGGTCAAACACAGAGAGTCAGTGACAGAGCTGGGATTAGAGATGAGGCACAGGGGGATAAAGTGACTCACCCTGAGGTCACACACAGAGAGTCAGTGACAGAGCTGGGATTAGAGATGAGGCACAGGGGGATAAAGTGACTCATCCTGAGGTCACACACAGTCAGTGACAGAGCTGGGATTAGAGATGAGGCACAGGGGGATAAAGTGACTCACCCTGAGGTCACACACAGTCAGTGACAGAGCTGGGATTAGAGATGAGGCACAGGGGGATAAAGTGACTCACCCTGAGGTCACACACAGTCAGTGACAGAGCTGGGGATTAGAGCTGAGGCACAGCGGGATAAAGCGACTCATTTTGAGGTCACACACAGAGAATCAGTGACAGAGCTAGGATTAGAGCTGAGGCACAGGGGGATAAAGTGACTCACCCTGAGGTCTCACACAGAGAGTCAGTGACAGAGCTGGGGATTAGAGATGAGGCACAGGGGGATAAAGTGACTCACCCTGAGGTCACACACAGAGAGTCAGTGACAGAGCTGGGGATTAGAGATGAGGCACAGGGGGATAAAGCGGGGATTAGAGATGAGGCACAGGGGGATAAAGTGACTCACCCTGAGGTCACACCCAGAGAATCAGTGACAGAGCTAGGATTAGAGCTGAGGCACAGGGGGATAAAGTGACTCACCCTGAGGTCTCACACAGAGAGTCAGTGACAGAGCCGGGGATTAGAGCTGAGGCACAGGGGGATAAAGTGACTCACCCTGAGGTCTCACACAGAGAGTCAGTGACAGAGCCGGGGATTAGAGCTGAGGCACAGAGGGATAAAGTGACTCACCATGAGGTCACACACAGAGAGTCAGTGACAGAGCCGGGGATTAGAGCTGAGGCACAGGGGGATAAAGTGACTCACCATGAGGTCACACACAGAGAGTCAGTGACAGAGCTGGGATTAGAGCTGAGGCACAGGGGGATAAAGTGACTCACCATGAGGTCACACACAGAGAGTCAGTGACAGAGCTGGGATTAGAGCTGAGGCACAGGGGGATAAAGTGACTCTCCCTGAGGTCACACACAGAGAGTCAGTGACAGAGCTGGGATTAGAGCTGAGCCACAGGGGGATAAAGTGACGCACCCTGAGGTCACACACAGAGAGTCAGTGACAGAGCTGGGATTAGAGATGAGGCACAGGGGGATAAAGTGACTCACCCTGAGGTCACACACAGAGAGTCAGTGACAGAGCTGGGATTAGAGCTGAGGCACAGGGGGATAAAGTGACTCTCCCTGAGGTCACACACAGAGAGTCAGTGACAGAGCTGGGGATTAGAGCTGAGGCACAGGGGGATAAAGTGACTCACCCTGAGGTCACACACAGAGAGTCAGTGACAGAGCTGGGATTAGAGATGAGGCACAGGGGGATAAAGTGACTCACCCTGAGGTCACACACAGAGAGTCAGTGACAGAGCTGGGGATTAGAGATGAGGCATAGGGGGATAAAGTGACTCACCCTGAGGTCACACACAGTCAGTGACAGAGCTGGGATTAGAGCTGAGGCACAGGGGGATAAAGTGACGCACCCTGAGGTCACACACAGAGAGTCAGTGACAGAGCTGGGATTAGAGATGAGGCACAGGGGGATAAAGTGACTCACCCTGAGGTCACACACAGAGAGTCAGTGACAGAGCTGGGATTAGAGATGAGGCACAGGGGGATAAAGTGACTCACCCTGAGGTCACACACAGAGAGTCAGTGACAGAGCTGGGATTAGAGATGAGGTACAGGGGGATAAAGTGACTCACCCTGAGGTCACACACAGAGAGTCAGTGACAGAGCTGGGGATTAGAGATGAGGCATAGGGGGATAAAGTGACTCACCCTGAGGTCACACACAGTCAGTGACAGAGCTGGGATTAGAGCTGAGGCACAGGGGGATAAAGTGACTCACCCTGAGGTCACACACAGAGAGTCAGTGACAGAGCTGGGATTAGAGCTGAGGCACAGGGGGATAAAGTGACTCACCCTGAGGTCACACACAGAGAGTCAGTGACAGAGCTGGGATTAGAGCTGAGGCACAGAGGGATAAAGTGACTCACCCTGAGGTCACACACAGAGAGTCAGTGACAGAGCTGGGATTAGAGCTGAGGCACAGGGGGATAAAGTGACTCACCCTGAGGTCACACACAGAGAGTCAGTGACAGAGCTGGGATTAGAGATGAGGCACAGTGGGATAAAGTGACTCCCCCTGAGGTCACACACAGAGAGTCAATGACAGAGCTGGGATTAGAGCTGAGGCACAGGGGGATAAAGTGACTCCCCCTGAGGTCACACACAGAGAGTCAGTGACAGAGCTGGGATTAGAGATGAGGCACAGGGGGATAAAGTGACTCACCCTGAGGTCACACACAGAGAGTCAGTGACAGAGCTGGGATTAGAGCTGAGGCACAGGGGGATAAAGTGACTCTCCCTGAGGTCACACACAGAGAGTCAGTGACAGAGCTGGGATTAGAGCTGAGGCACAGGGGGATAAAGTGACTCACCCTGAGGTCACACACAGAGAGTCAGTGACAGAGCTGGGATTAGAGCTGAGGCACAGGGGGATAAAGTGACTCACTATGAGGTCACACACAGAGAGTCAGTGACAGAGCTGGGATTAGAGCTGAGGCACAGGGGGATAAAGTGACTCTCCCTGAGGTCACACACAGAGAGTCAGTGACAGAGCTGGGATTAGAGCTGAGGCACAGGGGGATAAAGTGACTCACCCTGAGGTCACACACAGAGAGTCAGTGACAGAGCTGGGATTAGAGATGTGGCACAGTGGGATAAAGTGACTCCCCCTGAGGTTACACACAGAGAGTCAGTGACAGAGCTGGGATTAGAGCTGAGGCACAGGGGGATAAAGTGACTCACCCTGAGGTCACACACAGAGAGTCAGTGACAGAGCTGGGATTAGAGATTAGGCACAGGGGGATAAAGTGACTCACCCTGAGGTCACACACAGAGAGTCAGTGACAGAGCAGGGATTAGAGATGAGGCACAGGGGGATAAAGTGACTCACCCTGAGGTCACACACAGAGAGTCAGTGACAGAGCTGGGATTAGAGATGAGGCACAGGGGGATAAAGTGACTCACCCTGAGGTCACACACAGAGAGTCAGTGACAGAGCTGGGATTAGAGCTGAGGTACAGGGGGATAAAGTGACTCTCCCTGAGGTCACACACAGAGAGTCAGTGACAGAGCTGGGATTAGAGCTGAGGTACAGGGGGATAAAGTGACTCTCCCTGAGGTCACACACAGAGAGTCAGTGACAGAGCTGGGATTAGAGCTGAGGTACACGGGGATAAAGTGACTCTCCCTGAGGTCACACACAGAGAGTCAGTGACAGAGCTGGGATTAGAGATGAGGCACAGGGGGATAAAGTGACTCACCCTGAGGTCACACTCAGAGAGTCAGTGACAGAGCTGGGATTAGAGCTGAGGTACAGGGGGATAAAGTGACTCTCCCTGAGGTCATACACAGAGAGTCAGTGACAGAGCTGGGATTAGAGCTGAGGTACAGGGGGATAAAGTGACTCTCCCTGAGGTCACACACAGAGAGTCAGTGACAGAGCTGGGATTAGAGCTGAGGTACAGGGGGATAAAGTGACTCACCCTGAGGTCACACACAGAGAGTCAGTGACAGAGCTGGGGATTAGAGCTGAGGCACAGGGGGATAAAGTGACTCACCCTGAGGTCACACACAGAGAGTCAGTGACAGAGCTGGGATTAGAGCTGAGGCACAGGGGGATAAAGTGACTCACCCTGAGGTCACACACAGAGAGTCAGTGACAGAGCTGGGATTAGAGCTGAGGCACAGGGGGATAAAGTGACTCTCCCTGAGGTCACACGCAGAGAGTCAGTGACAGAGCTGGGATTAGAGCTGAGGTACAGGGGGATAAAGTGACTCACCCTGAGGTCACACGCAGAGAGTCAGTGACAGAGCTGGGATTAGAGCTGAGGTACAGGGGGATAAAGTGACTCTCCCTGAGGTCACACACAGAGAGTCAGTGACAGAGCTGGGATTAGAGCTGAGGCACAGGGGGATAAAGTGACTCACCCTGAGGTCACACACAGAGAGTCAGTGACAGAGCTGGGATTAGAGCTGAGGCACAGGGGGATAAAGTGACTCTCCCTGAGGTCACACACAGAGAGTCACACACATATATTTATCAGTGGTAGATGCAGGTTTTAGGATTCAGGTATAAGGGGATAAAGTAATTTATCTGAGATGTCTTCAGGAGAATCACTTTCATGCAGTCCTCAAAGGGTAAAGTCTGTGGTAACTTTTTTACCCACAGATGTTTCAAAGAGATTTATGTGCATTAATGTGAGCTCCAAGGGGAAGAGAAGAGAGTTGAGGAGGGGGTCCCTCCGCCAGGAAAGGTCCTGAAGGGCTTCCTGTGTGTGAGTGCTGGAATTATAGCCAGGACATTCACACTCTTGGTTTTCCTGTCCCAGGAAATGACTCAAGGTAACTGTTGGAGGGTTAAAGAAAATGAATAAACATTTACTACTGAAAATTACCTCAATATGTTTACGATTGCATGGACCTTCATACTTTACACAAATCGTCTTATTGCTGGTTCTAATAAAGGAGAGAGAAATATGGGAAGGAGAGAGGCAAAGAGGAGAGAGGAAAGAGACAGGGAGTGAAGAGTATTGAGAGTGAGAGTAGAAAGAGACAGGAAGTGAAGAGTATTGAGAGTGAGGGTAGAAAGAGTCAGGGAGTGAAGAGTATTGAGAGTGAGTGTAGAAAGAGTCAGGGAGTGAAGAATATTGAGAGTGAGGGTAGAAAGAGACAGGGAGTGAAGAGTATTGAGAGTGAGAGTAGAAAGAGACAGGGAGTGAAGAGTATTGAGAGAGAATAGAAAGAGACAGGGAGTGAAGAGTATTGAAAGTGAGAGTACAAAGAGACAGTGTGAAGAGTATTGAGAGTGAGCGAGGAAAGAGTCAGGGAGTGAAGAGTATTGAGAGTGAGGGTAGAAAGAGTCAGGGAGTGAAGAGTATTGAGAGTAAGGGTAGAAAGACAGTGTGAAGAGTATTGAGAGTGAGGGTAGAAAGAGTCAGGGAGTGAAGAGTATTGAGAGTGAGAGTACAAAGAGACAGTGTGAAGAGTATTGAGAGTGAGTGTAGAAAGAGTCAGGGAGTGAAGAGTATTGAGAGTGAGGGTAGAAAGAGTCAGGGAGTGAAGAGTATTAAGAGTGAGAGTAGAAAGAGACAGGGAGTGAAGAGTATTGAGAGAGAATAGAAAGAGACAGGGAGTGAAGAGTATTGAGAGTGAGCGTAGAAAGACAGTGTGAAGAGTATTGAGAGTGAGGGGAGGTAGAACAAATTGTTGAGAAATGGAGACAGTCAAGAATGGAGAGGGACAAAAAGTGGAGGGGAGATTCCCAAGAAGAGGGGGAAGGAAGGGGGAGAGTGAAATTGGGGAGAGAGTGATGAAGAGGTCAGTGAGAGCCAAGAAAGGTGAAAGAATGTTAGAGTGGATGGAGAAGAGATGGAGGAATGTTGGAGGAGAGAGAAACAGAGAGAATTGGATGAATGAGATGTTAATGGGAGAGAATGAGTGATAGAGAAGTCAGAGTCCCAAAAAAATGGTAGAAGGATGTGAAACAGAGATGTAGAAAATTAGGAGGAATGGAAGACAAAGAGAGAAAATAGAGAATTTAGTGTATATTACTTTGGCAACACTTTTAAACTGTCATGCCAATAAATTTATCTGAATCTGAGTACTGAAGAGAGAGAGTAATCAAGGGTGGGAATGACAAATAAAATGATGGATGTCATAATGCTTCTGTATCGCTCCATGGTGAGACCGCACCTTGAATACTGTGTACAATTCTGGTCACCGCATCTCAAAAAAGATATAATTGCGATGGAGAACGTACAGAGAAGGGCAACCAAAATGATAAGGGGAATGGAACAGCTCCCCTATGAGGAAAGACTAAAGAGGTTAGGGCTGTTCAGCTTGGAGAAGAGACGGCTGAGGGGGAATATGATAGAGGTCTTTAAGATCATGAGAGGTCTTGAACGAGTATATGTGACTCAGTTATTTACACTTTCGAATAATAGAAGATCTAGGGGGCATTCCAAGAAGTTAGCAAGTAGCACATTTAAGAATAATCGGAGAAAATTATTTTTCACTCAGTGCACAATATTACTTTTACTGAAAGCAAATGTTACTGTTACTGACTTGATGTGCAATGATGAAACGATCTTTACAGCTGTATTTTTAGTTCTAGATGTTAGTGTTACTGAATCAATGTGCAATGATGAAATGATATTTACAGCAGTACTTTCAGTTCTAGATGCTACTTTTACTGAATCAATGTGCAATGATGAAATGATCTTTACAGCTGTAATTTTAGTTCTAGATGTTACTTTTACTGAATCAATGTGCAATGATGAAATGATCTTTACAGCTGTAATTTTAGTTCTAGATGTTACTTTTACTGAATCGATGTGCAATGATGAAATGATCTTTACAGCAGTACTTTTAGTTCTTGATGTTACTTTTACTGAATCAATGTGCAATGATGAAATGATCTTTACAGTTGTACTTTTAGTTCTAGATGTTACTTTTACTGAATCAATGTGCAATGATGAAATGATCTTTACAGCTGTACTTTTAGTTCTAGATGTTACTTTTACTGAATCAATGTGCAATGATGAAATGATCTTTACAGCAGTAATTTTAGTTCGAGATGTTACTTTTACTGAATCAATGTGCAATGATGAAATGATCTTTACAGTTGTACTTTTAGTTCTAGATGTTTCTTTTACTGAATCGATGTGCAATGATGAAATGATCTTTACAGCTGTACTTTTAGTTCTAAATGTTACTTTTACTGAATCGATGTGCAATGATGAAATGATCTTTACAGCAGTACTTTTAGTTCTAGATGTTACTTTAACTGAATCAATGTGCAATGATGAAATGATCTTTACAGCAGTAATTTTGTTCTAGATGTTTCTTTTACTTAATCGATGTGCAGTGATGAAATGGTCTTTACAGCTGTTCTTTTAGTTCTAGATGATACTTTTACTGAATCAATGTGCAATGATGAAATGATCTTTACAGCTGTAGTTTTAGTTCTAAATGTTACTTTTACTGAATCGATGTGCAATGATGAAATGATCTTTACAGCTGTACTTTTAGTTCTAAATGTTACTTTTACTGAATCGATGTGCAATGATAAAATGATCTTTACAGCTGTACTTTTAGTTCTAAATGTTACTTTTACTGAATCAATGTGCAATGATGAAATGATCTTTACAGCTGTACTTATAGTTCTAGATGTAACTTTTACTGAATCAAGGTGCAATGATGAAATGTTACTTTTATTGAATCAATGTGCAATGATGAAATTATGTTTACAGCTGCACTTTTAGTTCTAGATGTTACTTTTATTGAATTGATGTGCAATGATGAAATGTTACTTTTACTGAACCAATGTGCAATGATGAAATGATTTTTACAGATGTACTTTTAGTTCTAGATGTTACTTTTACTGAATCTTTGTGCATTGATGAAATGACCTTTACAGCTATACTTTTAGTTCTAGATGTTACTGTTCCTGAATCGATATGTAATGATGAAATGGTCTTTACAGCTGTACTTTTAGTTCTAGATGTTACTTTTACTGAATCTTTGTGCAATGATGAAATGATCTTTACAGCTGTACTTTTAGTTCTAGATGTTACTGTTCCTGAATCGATATGTAATGATGAAATGGTCTTTACAGCTGTACTTTTAGTTCTAGATGTTACTTTTACTGAATCAATGTGCAATGATGAAATGATCTTTACAGCTGTACTTTTAGTTCTAGATGTTACTTTTACTGAATCGATGTTCAATGATGAAATGATCTTTACAGCTGTACTTTTAGTTCTAGATGTTACTTTTACTGACTAGATGTGCAATGATGAAATGATCTTTACAGTTGCACTTTTAGTTCTAGATGTTACTTTTACTGACTAGATGTGCAATGATGAAATGATCTTTATAGTTGCACTTTTAGTTCTAGATGTTACTTTTACTGACTAGATGTGCAATGATGAAATGATCTTTACAGCTGCACTTTTATTTATTTATTTGAGTTTTTTCTATACCGGCATTCGCGAAGGGGATCGCATCTTGCCGGTTTACAATTAACAGGGTGTGACAACAGAGAATAATAATAACATTAACAGGTGCAAAAAGAAAAATATAGCAGTTACAATAAAACAGGGACGAGATATAACTTGGAATAGTGAAGCGGTGATAGTGGTTAACAGAGAATAAAGAAGCCTGCCAACATGGCAAAGTTATTGGTTACCTTGTTGGGTAATCAGCGTTGCTTAAGGAGAATTAGGGAATCGGATTGGTGTCTGGAAAGGCTTTCATAAATAAACAGGTTTTAAGTCTTTTTCTAAATGTTGGAAGACTGGGTTCCTGTCTCAGTTCTGGTGGGATGGAGTTCCACAAAGAAGGTCTGGCTGCGGAGAAAGCCCTGTCTCTGAGGGTTTTGTGTTTAAAGGTTTTGGAAGGAGGAACCTGTACTGAATCTTTGTAGGACTCTCTGATCGGTCTGCTGGAGGTATGTTTTTTGAATGGGATTTGAAGGTTAAGCGGAGAGAGTTGATGGATAGTTTTGTGGATGATGATAATAGACATATAGGATTCTATAGTGGACTGGCAGCCAGTGCAGATCTTTGAGAATAGGAGATATGTGGTCTCTTCTTCTTGTGTTGGCCAATATTCTGGCTGCCGTGTTCTGAACCATCTGGAGGGGTTTAGTGTGAGAAGACGGGAGGCCTAATAGAATGGAATTGCAATAATCTAACTTAGAGAAGATTATTGATTGCAGGATTGTTCTGTAGTCGTGTGAGTGGAAAAGTGGTTTGTTTCTTTTTAAGACGTGGAGTTTATGAAAACAGTCCTTGGTGGTTTGATTAATAAAAGATTTTAGTTCTAGATGTTACTTTTACTGATCGATGTGCAATGATGAAATGATTTTTACAGCAGTACTTTTAGTTGTAGATGTTACTTTTACTGAATCAGTGTGCAATGACAAAATGTTCTTTACAGCTGTCCTTTTAGTTCGAGATGTTACTGTTACTGACTCAATGTGCAATGATGAAATGAACTTTACAGCTGTACGTTTAGTTCTAGATCTTACTTTTACTGAATCTATGTGCAATGATGAAATGATCTTTAAAGCTATACTTTTAGTTCTAGATGTTACCTTTACTGAATCAATGTTCAGTGATGAAATGATCTTTACAGCTGTACTTTGAGTTCTAGATGTTACTTTTACTGACTCGATGTGCAGTGATGACATTATCTTTACAGTTGCACTTTTAGTTCTAGATGTTACTTTTACTGATCGATGTGCAATGATGAAATGATCTTTACAGCTGTACTTTTAGTTCTAGATGTTACTTTTACTGAATCGATGTGCAGTGATGAAATGATCTTTACAGCTATACTTTTAGTTCTAGATGTTACTTTTACTGAATCGATGTGCAGTGATGAAATGATCTTTACAGCTGTACTTTTAGATCTGGATTTTGCAATTAATTTCTTTAACACATTTGCGACCTCTTCAGTTTTTTAATTTATCAGTCGTTGTAAAAGCCATTTATCCAAATTCCTGCAATCTACCGGGAGATAATACCCTTATTCAATAAACATACACACGGTTAATGTGACTCCAACATTGCTCCAAGCTTCAACGGCAAGAGGAAATGTGGAAAAAGATTTGCATTCACAAAAAATGGGGAGTAGCTTGATTGTTAAGGCGGTTACTACCCCAAAGCAAATAAGCCTGATACTTCAGTTTCAATGCATAACCAGCATAGCTCTCTGCTTCAATGGCAGGGAAGAAAGTCTGATACTTTGTGCATATCCAGCATAGCTCTCTGCTTCAACGGCAGGGGAGAAAGTCTGATACTTTGTGCATATTCAGCATAGCTCTCTGCTTCAACGGCCGGGGGAATGAAGAAAAGTGGATCTATATACAGACAACAACCAACAAGGACTGAATCACATAGTCTGAGTAAACAAATAAGCATGGCAGTTACTACCCCTAACTAAGCTAGATATTTCACTTAGATGCAGCTCCAACACTGCTCTTTGCATTAATGGTGGGGGTGGAAGGGAAATAGAACCAAAGGGTTACTAAGAGCAAAGAGTAACAGATAAGTATGAGAAAAAAAAAGTGCGAAGCTTGCTGGGCAGACTGGATGGGCTGTTTGGTCTTCTTCTGCCATCATTTCTATGTTTCTATGTTTCTATAAGACTAGCACCAACACACTGGGGAACTGTCATAGCCGCCAGCTGCAGCGGTCCGCAACTGGGTTTGGGCACTCACCTGGGCCATCAGGCTGTGCCAGAAATGCCTGCAGGAGCAGGCAGTGGCCTTCGACACTCTCCACATGGCCATTGCCACTGTTGAATCCTGGCCACATTGTCGGCCTGCCTTCCTGCTGACTTCCTGCCCCGCCGGGCCTCCTAGGGACGCGCGTGCAGCTGCTGAATGGATTTAAAGAGGCCATGACAGGAAATGGTCGTAGCTCCTCCCTGGGTCTCCTTCCTGGTTTCCTGTATTTAAGGCAAGGTCTGCTCCTCAGACCTTGCCTTGGTATCTTGGCTCTTGGTCTGGTGCTGATCCTGAGCTCCAAGTTCCTGTTCCTGCCTTGTTCCTGTTCTTCGCTGCCTGTTCTCTTCGGTCCTGTCTCCATCCTCCTGTTCCCAGCTCCTGCTTCTCCTTTCATTGGACGGATTCTTCTGGCTTCGACCCTTGGGCCAGCTTCCGACCATTCTTCTGGCTTCGACCCCTGAACTGGCCTACGACCTGCTGGAGGTGCCAGCTGTCTGGATTCCATGACCTGCAGGAGGTGCCTGCATCCAGACCTCTCTCCTGTCCTCAGGGTTTCATCTAAGTCCAAGTTGTTCGGGTCCATATGGGCTCCACCCGGGGGGATCAAGGGCTTCCAGTGGTGAAGTGCCTACTGGCTTCTGTTTTCATCTGGCCTCGCCTTCCGGCGGTAGGGACCTGTAGATAGGCCTTAGGCCTGAGCTATGTATTTCCTGACTTTGCTGGCAACATATTTCGCAACCATGTGCTTTGGCAAGCTCAATACCGGAAGAAGGCAACACCCCAGAGACGGTACCTGATTGGACTATAAAGCAACGTTCATAATTGGATATTAGAAGAAGATAATACACCCAGGATGCGCATCAATGTATTTCTATTGGACAATGCAAAAAGTTAAAAAACTCCAGCCCGAGGGCTCTGCGCTTTGAGAAGCAAGCTGAATGTCCTTTGCCACTGACCTGCGTCTCCAGAGAAACAACGACTTCCTCTTATTCCTTGTTCCTCTTTCTATATTGTCTTTGTATTGCTATCAATAAATTTGTCTTTTAGATCATAAAGCTGTCTGAAGGTGCTTTCCGAATACCCGCGAAAAACATAATGGTAGCAGAGGATGGTTCCGTGTCGCGGATGGCCTGATGCGGGTATCGCGGACCAGCACACCTTCAGGAATATCTCATTGCCAGCATCGAAGGAAGAAAGGGTGCCGTTGATCGGGAGTGGGAACCTACCCTGAAGCATCCAGAATCTACTTTGAGATTTTTGAGACCTGAAGCACTTCAGAAACCACGAAGGAAGCGTTTGAGGAAGTAAGTCTTACTCTCAAAGAAAAAAAAAACTGTTCAGTAACTTTTATTATCTCTTAGACCTTGGCGCGCACTGCTATCTGGCAGATCTAGTACAGTACCAATCAGTAAGTCCAAGCTGAATACTGCGACATACCACCTGGGGCTTTTGTTGCCTGGAACCCCCGAGGGAACACGTACAGGGACGGAGTAGAAACTAGTCAGGTGGATTCCGAAGCGGGAATACGTACCGCAAGAAAAAAGAAGCCTTCAGATCGAGCATTCCACGGAATACGTACTTGGAGCTGTCTGGAAAGGTAAGTAAAAACTTGTCTTATACGAGTGAGTCATAGGTTTTTCCATTAGTGTACTAATAAGTTCGAAAACAGTTGGCAGATTTGACGCTGCCTTCTGGCCCTATCCCGGTTGTTTCGGCGGTAACGCACTGGAGCCCGAGTACAGTAGGAAACGGTAACCAGTCAAATGGAAAGGAGTAGATAGGTCTTTAGTGCAGGCTGTCTCTCCCTGCCCCGCTGTGAATACCTTCGCGTTTGAAGAAGTACAGCACACCGTATATTGGAAACGGATTCGATGAGCCAGCATACTGAGCGGTGAGAATAGCGGTACGGTGAAAACTACAATTAAGGTAAGGTTGAATCACTCTTTCTCATAAGAGAGTGGCTACACGAAATTTATTATTAATAATTGTGTCGTAGTCTGGTCTGCAATATTGAGAGATCCCAAGATGGTAGGAGAGGTTAGTGAGTCATGTCCCCTGAACAAAGTCATTGCCCTGCTTAAACCCAATGAGAAGTTGATTCGTAAATACCATTCTAAGTGGGTAGCGTGGGCAGAGAAGGATGCTTTCCTTGCATGGCCAGCAGGAGGCTCCTTTGACACGCCCTTGCTCGTACAGCTTATGACATTTCTGGAAAACAAGTATCGTAAATCTAATGGGCAAGACGTAAAAACCCTGGCAAACCATGTCCAAATTCATAGTTGGTTTGTCATGACAAAGGCCTTTTTAGAAAAAGAGGAAGAAATTAGTAAGGAATCCACATCACCGCCTCCTTATAGGACTGCTGACACTGCCTCCAGATGTCTAGTGCAGAGTACAGGACCCTCTCCACCTTTGGAGAAGGCGATGACCGCAGTAGGATACTTCCATTTAATTCCTACAGCATCTCCTGAGGAGACACCACACCCTGATTGGCCCACACCACAACGTCGTCTACCCAAAAATTGTTATGAGTGTGGAAAACCTGGCCATTACAGTAAAGATTGTCATTATCATCTTGGCATACAGTGCTATCAGTGTGGACAACATGGTCATTATAGCAGGGATTGCCACTATCGGCCTAACAATCACTCTTCATTCCCCAGAGGGAATATTAGAGGCAGATATGCTGCAAGGGGGGGCCAAGTAGACCTCCGCCTAATGATAGGCCTCCACCACCATTTGACCCCAATAATTGGAGGAGTAGTGGGAGTCAGAGTAAATACGCCCCTTCATTACCACGACGCCAGGCTTTAATAGCCAACATACATGTCCCCAGATAACGTGAGTTCACACCTATCAGAGAAGGTATCAGCGTATGTAGGACCTTACATTGCCACCCTAGTGAAGCTTGGACAGGACACAGTGTGAACTTAATATGAAACACAGTTTTGAATAGAACCACATTTAGGAAAACCTCCTTATTCTGAGCCTTATTTTTATAGCTATTGCTTGCATTACTGCAATATTCATTTCAGGACAAAGAAGCTAAGATAAGAATTTGCTTACCTAGGATGTTTGTGTACATAGAGACTAGTAAATCCTTGCCAGCCTTCCCGATGTCTGTCATGTAAGCCGGAGTGATACGCGTAGCATACAGGAACCTCCGGTATATAAAATCCAAAAATTAATAGATATGTCTCTACAGACTTTGCCTGACTAATTACGTGCTTCCCTGTCTTCTGTAGTAGGGACAGCAGCCATGCACTGGGATCAGTTGCATGTGGTCAGTTGTTATCTGATTGAAGAACTTTTGTAAAGCCATCACAGACGTTTAGCGCCCTGAAATTAATGGGCTTGTGGACAGATATGACGGGTTGCTAGGCTTCCCATGTTAATGTATTTACTGGTCTTATTGTTCAAGTTATTAAGATTTAGTTATGTTATTGTTTGCAGGTATATTTTTAGTATAAGGATTTTTAGTATAAGTAAGTTAATTTTTAAATGGTACCGTATAGTTTTAAGTTTTAAGTGTAAGTTCCTCTTTTCAATGTGAATGCATTTTTATTAAGGTGATCACCAAGCGCATGCGATATCTTCCTCTTACAACATGTTATTTCCTTTCTGCTCTAAACTGTACGTTTGTGGTAAAAGAGGGATCAAGGGGGGGAGCGAGACACATCTCCCACCAATTTAAATCCCCTTTGCTCTCAACTTTACATACTGATCCTTTATTACGTTACTGACTTCACATTCCTTTAATACTGAACTGGAGTACTGACAAGAACATATACTAGTGTTAGAATTTAGAATCTGAGCTGCTGAATTATGATTCTGAGAAGAGAATTATGAGTTTGACAAGACATTTTAGCTAAAGAGTTAAATTGTATCTTTACAAAAAAAAGGGGAAGTTGTCTGTGTTGCAAACCTGCAGAGTACAGCTTATCTGTTCTGCCAGCACTGGCTGTGCGGTGAACGGAAAAAAAAAAAAGGAGAAATAGTTTCTAGTTTAAAATGTAGCATATTTAAGTATTAATTATTTGATATTTGAGTTCTAATTATTCTAATTATTTGGTATGACACATTGACTATAAGCTCAGAACATTATTGATTAAATTTATTATTGGTTGGAAATCTATATGTACAATATTTGCTAAATTGATATTTCAATTGTATGCTAGTATTTACTTTTCAGGTCTTCAAGGACTTCTACCTTTTGGATAGGACTTCTACCTTTTGGACAGAATTCTGAACTTTTATTTTTCATATACATTTTTGATTTTTGATCCACTTTTCTTTTGATACATATTTTGATATGAATTTTGAGCTCAAATTATATGTTATCTGTTGTTTGTCCTATGTGATGAAGACAAGGAATGTATATTTGTTGGATGGATGAGTATGTGTCAGTCTAGTGTAACATATGTTCAATGTCATGTCTGAAACACGTGTTATTTGTGGTTTAGCTTACCACAGATGACTTTTCTTTAAATGCTTAATTTGCTTTTATGCTACTTTACCATATTAGGTATCTGAAACCATTAAAGAAGCACATATCCCCATTAGGCCGTGATGAATGAAAAGCTGTTACACCTTACTGAAAGCTTGAAAACGACATTTATGGGACTTACTCCATTCTTCCCATCCCTTCTACGGAAGTCTCAGCCTTAACACAGAATTCATCTTCCACTCATCATTGAACTTTACTACTCTTGCTTGATTATATTTTGCCTTTATGTTGTTGTACTCTACATTAATGCAGTTCTCATGATTGTGTGAATCTTATTGCCCTGATCAGATTAGATCCATTCCCAATTATTGTCATCTCTTTAACTGTTATGCATTACACCACAATATGCTTTGTCAAATGTCCTTGATAATTGATTGCCATATACTCCAAGCCCATATGACATTCTGCAAATGTTATGATTTGGATATCTACATACATCTACATACACCTACACGCTACACATTACATTACCCTAGAAACACTAAAGTTTTGCTGCTATTCCCAGTACTAAAGTTTTACTGCTATTCCCAGTTCTCTCATATCCATTATATGATTAATTAAGATGATCATTCATCCCTAGGTCCCATAGATAACTGGTTTGACTTACCATCTATGATTTCAATATTGCTTTCCACGTTATATTCATCTCCAGTTGCTACACTCTGCCCTTCCTAGTCCAGACTTGTTCAGATGTCTGCGAGCCAGTGGCAGACCGGCGCAATGTGCCGCAGCATAGTTTGTCAGTTCAGCCTTCACACCGTTCTTAGGCAGCTCATGTGAATAGGCTGCGCAGATGAGTATGTCCTCTTCAATTCGAGTACATTTAGTAAGTCTAAAGGTTTAATGTAGTCCCAAATGTTTATATAGTTATTCTTGGTAATTGAAGACAGAATTACGACTTTCATTTGATTTCCCTATTCTTAAACATTTATTTTATTTATTTATTTATTTATTTATTAACTTTTATTTACCGACATTCGTGAAACACATCATGCCGGTTTACATAGAACTCAATTGGGAAATACAGTATAACAATATAACAATATAACAGTATGACATTGAAACAATAGGATGTTACTAAAACGAGAAGCAACAAACAGAAAAACCAAAAGCAAAATACAACAAAATAAATAATGTTAAAGGAAAACGAGGAGTGTAGGTTTGTAAGAAGGGTAGGCCGGGGGGTAGGGCGAGGGGGGGGAGAGGGTAAGGGGTAGAAGGTAGGAAGGGTGGGAAAAGGGGGATAAGTAAGGGAAAAGAAAGGTATAGATTGAGGAAAACGGGGAGAGAAAGTGGGAAAAGGAAAGGAGGGGGAGAAAAGGCTTGTTTGAAGAAGTGAGGGGAGAGAAAGGCAGAAAAGAGGGATACCATGTACAGATGGCTAATATACATGGACTCGCTTAACTAGGTAGGATTATGGAGAGTTGAAGTAGGTGGTATTCAATGGGGTAAAAGGTTTTCTTCAGAGGAAGGACCTGGGAAAGGGGGGGAGCAAGGGGTATAAGGTAGAGCAAGGGGGCTAAAGGGGATGTTAAATTTGATTTGTGTCGGGGTAGGCCTGTCGGAAAAGCCATGTCTTGACTCCTTTCTTAAATTTGTGAAAGGATGTCTCTTGGCGTAGGAGGGTGGGGAGGGAGTTCCAGAGGGTGGGGCCGGCGACAGAGAAGGCTCTCCCTCTGGTATGAGTTGAGTGTGCTGTTTTGAGGGATGGGATGTGGAGAGTACCTGTATGGGTTGTTCTTGTGGGGCGGTTGGAGGAGCGGTAATGAGGCATTTCATCGAGCCAGGTGTGGTTGTGTTTATGTAGGGTGTTGTGAAGGATGGTGAGGGTTTTGTATTGTGAGCGGAAGGAGATGGGCAACCAATGTAGGTCCTTTAGTATGGGGGTGATGTGGTCTCTTTTGCGCGTACCGGTTATGATTCTGGCCATGGAGTTTTGTAGAATCTGAAGGGGTTTGATGGTGGTGGCGGGGAGTCCTAGTAGCAGGGAGTTGCAATAGTCTAATTTTGTGAGCATGGTGGTCTGTATGACTGTGCGGAAATCATTGGTGTGGAGGAGGGGTTTGAGTTTTTTTAGGATGTTAAGTTTATAGAAACCCCCCTTAAGTAGAGTTTTGATGTGGGGTTTAAAACTTAGGTGTTGATCTATGAAAACGCCCAGGTCTCTTACAGACTGGGTCTGTGATAGGGTTGTGGTAGTATTTTGAGGAGTGTTCTGTTGCATGGGGAGAGTGAAACGTTCAGGTTGGTTGGAGATGATAAGTAATTCTGTTTTAGAAGTGTTTAAAGCTAGATGGAGTTCAGATAACAAGGCGCTTATGGTGGTGAGGCAGGATTCCCATCGTTGCAAGGATTCGCTTATGGATTCTTGAAACGGTATGAGAATCTGCACATCATCTGCATATAGGAAGAAATTCAGGCCTAGGTCGGAGAGGAGGTGGCATAGGGGTAGGAGGTAAATATTAAAGAGGGTGGAGGATAGGGATGAGCCTTGGGGTACACCTTGCGTGATAGGTATGCGTGAGGATTCGTGCTTGTCGATTTTTACTACGTATTCTCTGTTTGTAAGGTAGGAGGAGAGCCATGATAGAGCTGTACCTGCGATGCCTATTTCTGCTAGGCGGGCCATTAGTATTTGATGGTTGACTATATCATAGGCAGCTGAGATGTCTAGTAGGGCGAGGAGGTACGAGTTTCCGTGATCCATACCTTTGAGTATGGTGTCTGTCATGGCCAGTAGTAGGGTTTCGGTGCTTCGGGCTTTACGAAAACCGAACTGTTTAGTGTGGAGGACATTGTGGTCTTCTAAAAAACATCACATTTAGTAGAGTTTGTAGATACCATCCCATTGGTTACAGAGATTTCTTATCCCTCATCCATATGGATGTCTCCTTCGACATCCTATTCCTAATTTAGATTTGAAGCATTTGTTTATATTCTCATAGTGTTCAAATGCATGGTAGGCTAAGACATAATGCATTTGTCTTTGTTTCCGCCGCTTTGGAAGCACCTTTGCTTCTGCTATGCCTAAAGTGCCAGTACTCAATATTATGGTAAATTCTACATCTGTAGCACACTCTCAAGCTGCTACAGTTAGACAACACCTAATGATGGACATGATTGAATCTTCTTCTGAAACTAATGAGTGAGATTTTCTAAAGGATAAGGTTGTATTTTCACAGAATTTGGTTTAATTGACGGGAAACACAGTTTAAAGTGGCTTACATTTCTAAGTGAGTTTGCAATGGTTAATTGTGAGAATGAATGAAGTTTGTTATTTTAATGGCCTATGACATCATCGGTGAAGATGACATCAATAACAGCAGCAATGTTATCTCCTCAGGCTGTTATGCTTAACGATGACGGGTAAGCACCAGGTAGCAAATCATTAGGATTGCGTACCGTGGGCAACCTAAGACAGTGGCATTAACCCTGAGTAGAATGATGGATTATTGCTTCAACTATTCTAACCATTCATTGATAATCAATAATCAATCATTAAGTGGATTAATTGATTTATATGCTGCTAATAGGAGCACACTACAGAATCTTGGATCAACTGGAAGAAGGCCAGAACAATACCTGAATGAAGGATGAATGTGAGATTGAATGACAATAAAACAAAGTACAAAATGAGTATGCCTGAACAATTGTGATTGTGATTGTGAATGTGAGTTATGTAAAAGGAATGATTCAACACCATAAAGAATATGGAAGCCATTTTTAACAGTCCAAAAGGTGGGTCATACTAAATTGATGCTATGACCATTTCAATCCAGGAAATACAATCTCAGCCTTTCATTGGTGAATCGTTTCCCAACGATTCAAGGGGGGGATGTAGATAGGCCTTAGGCCTGAGCTATGTATTTCCTGACTTTGCTGGCAACATATTTCGCAACCATGTGCTTTGGCAAGCTCAATACCGGAAGAAGGCAACACCCCAGAGACGGTACCTGATTGGACTATAAAGCAACGTTCATAATTGGATATTAGAAGAAGATAATACACCCAGGATGCGCATCAATGTATTTCTATTGGACAATGCAAAAAGTTTAAAAGTCCCATCCCGAGACCTCCGCATTTGAGAAGCAAGCTGAATGTCCTTTGCCACTGACCTGCGTCTCCAGAGAAACAACGACTTCCTCTTATTCCTTGTTCCTCTTTCTATATTGTCTTTGTATTGCTATCAATAAATTTGTCTTTTAGATCATAAAGCTGTCTGAAGGTGCTTTCCGAATACCCGCGAAAAACAGACCTAAAAGGGGTTTCTCTCTCAGGTAGCGCCAACTGTACCTCAGACAAAGGATCCACTTTCAGGACCATAACTGGAACCATGATAGAGGCAAGTACACCGCAAGGAGTAGAGTGAGTCGTCTGGTGTATGGCAGCAAGGCAGAGTGGCAGAAAGTTGATAGGGGCAAGACAGGCTGGCAGAGCTGAGGTAGTCAGGTCACTGTGGTGTTGATAGAGGAAAGACAAGGAGGCAAGACAAGATGAGGCTCAGCCCATGGATGGTATCAGGCCGGTAGTAGTGCCCCAGGGAGTGTTCCCTTTCCTTTGTGCAGGAAAGGGCTCCCTAGAATGGGTTCGCCCCTAGAGTGTGGTGTTTCCATTGGCGTCTAGTGAGCTCTCGCTGGTCTTTTAAAATCTGGTGGACGTAGCAGATATACAAATGAGAATTTTGAAGGCCGAGGCAGAGGAGGTTTCCATGTGAACAGCGGTTCTGGTTCAACATGGGTCAGCGGGTGTTAAGAGATAGGCGACACCCGGGGAGAGTTCCCTTTCCTTTGCGCAGGAAAGGGCTCTTTGGAATGGGTTCACCCCAGAGTGGGGCACGAGATTTGGAAAGTATTGTGATGTGGAGGAATTTTCCATGTGAACAGCGGTTCAACATGTGTCAGGGGGTGTTAAGAGATAGGTGATACCCGGGGAGAGTTCCCTTTCCTTTGTGCAGATATGTTGTGGTTTGATCTGTCACTTCTTTCTGAACTGGTTCACTGCCAGAAGAAAATGGCATCTTTTTCATTTGTGAAAGATAATTCAACAGAGGATACTTTTAGAGCAATAGAGCCTGCCATTTGTGGAGCGAGAACTGAGCTGGAGATTATTTGTGAATACCCAGAAGCTATTAACTGTATTTATGCACTTCAGCTGATGACAAAGGAACTTGAAGAGCTCTCAGAAATAAGAAAACTGCTACTCAACTCCAAATCTACAGTAAGAACTGCTTGGCGATAGTGATCATAATATGATCAAATTTGAATTAATGACTGGAAGAGGAACAGTATGCAAATCCACGGCTCTCATGCTAAACGTTCAAAAGGGAAACTTTGATAAAATGAGAAAAATTGTTAGAAAAAAGTTGAAAGGAGCAGCTACAAAAGTAAAAAGTGTGCAAGAGGCGTGGTCATTGTTAAAAAATACCATCCTAGAAGCACAGTCCAGATGTATTCCACCCATTAAGAAAGGTGGAAAGAAGGCAAAACGATTACCGGCATGATTAAAAGGGGAAGTGAAAGAGGCTAATTTAGCCAAAAGATCTTCATTCAAAAATTGGAAGAAGGAACCAACAGAAGAAAATAGGATAATGCATAAACATTGGCAAGTTAAATGTAAGACATTGATAAGACAGGCTAAGAGAGAATTTGAAAAGAAGTTGACCGTAGAGGCAAAAACTCACAGTAAAAACTTTTTTAAATATATCCGAAGCAGAAAGCCTGTGAGGGAGTCAGTTGGACCGTTAGATGATCGAGGGGTTAAAGGGGCACTTAGAGAAGATAAGGCCATCGCAGAAAGATTAAATAATTTCTTTGCTTCGGTGTTTACTGAAGAGGATGTTGGGGAGGTACCCGTACTGGAGAAGGTTTTCATGGGTAATGATTCAGATGGACTGAATCAAATCACGGTGAACCTAGAAGATGTGGTAGACCTGATTTACAAACTGAAGAGTAGTAAATCACTTGGACCGGATGTTATACACCCCAGAGTTCTGAAGGAACTAAAAAATGAAATTTCAGACCTATTAGTAAAAATTTGTAACTTATCATTAAAATCATCCATTGTACCTGAAGACTGGAGGATAGCTACCGTGTTTCCCCGAAAGTAAGACAGCGTCTTACTTTCTTTTTACCCCAAAAAGTCCCACTATGTCTTACTTTCAGGGTATGTCTTATATTGGAAAAAACCTGTAAGACATCCCCCGAAAGTAAGACGTAGTGTTCAAAAAAAAATAAAATTTTTTAAATACCTGTCGGAGGGCCGCGTGGGTCCAGGCGGCCGGCGGGAGCCGGGTGGTCGCGTGTTAAATCTAGGCCGCGGGCGGGTGGGCGCTTGTTCCAGGCGGCGGGGGGACGCGCGTTAGTTCGAGAAGGGCGGCGGGTGGTCTCGTGTTAAATCTAGGCCGGGTCGCACAGGCGCGCATTCATTCACTGCCGGTGGGGGCAGCCCCGGCAGCCCCCACCGGCAGTGAATGAATGCGCGCACAGGCCCACAGCGCCTGTGCGACTCCTGCGATTCGGCGCTGGGGGCTGCCGGTGGGGGCTGCTTTCGGCGCTCAAGGCAGTCACATGCCGTAACGTCACAGCATGTGACTGCCTTGAGCGCCGAAAGCAGCCCCCACCGGCAGCCCCCAGCGCCGAATTGCAGGGGTCGCACAGGCGCTGTGGGCCTGTGCGCGCATTCATTCACTGCCGGTGGGGGCTGCCGGGGGGGGCTGCCGAGGCAGCCCCCACCGGCAGTGAATGAATGCGCGCCTGTGCGACCCGGCCTAGATTTAACACGCGACCACCCGGCTCCCGCCGCCAGCCGCCTGGACCCACGCGGCCCTCCGACAGGTATTTAAAAATTTTTATTTTTTTTTTGAACACTACGTCTTACTTTCGGGGGATGTCTTACATTAGCCGACCCCCCTAAAATTCCCACTACGTCTTACTATCAGGGGTGTCTTACTATCAGGGAAACACGGTATTATAACCCCAATATTTAAAAAGGGCTCCAGGGGTGATCTGGGAAACTACAAACCGGTTAGCCTGACTTTAGTGCCTGGAAAAATAGTGGAAAGTGTTCTAAACATCAAAATCACAGAACATATAGAAAGACATGGTTTAATGGAACAAAGTCAGCATGGCTTTACCCAGGGCAAGTCTTGCCTCACAAATCTGCTTCACTTTTTTGAAGGAGTTAACAAACATGTGGATAAAGGTGAACCGGTAGATGTAGTATACTTGGATTTTCAGAAGGCGTTTGACAAAGTTCCTCATGAGAGGCTTCTAGGAAAAGTAAAAAGTCATGGGATAGGTGGCGATGTTCTTTCGTGGAAACAGAGTAGGATTAAATGGACAATTTTCTCAGTGGAAGGGAGTGGGCAGTGGAGTGCCTCAGGGATCTGTATTGGGACCCGTGCTTTTCAATATATTTATAAATGATCTGGAAAGAAATACGACGAGTGAGATAATCAAATTTGCAGATGATACAAAATTTTTCAGAGTAGTTAAATCACAAGCAGATTGTGATAAATTGCAGGAAGACCTTGTGAGACTGGAAAATTGGGCATCAAAATGGCAGATGAAATTTAATGTGGATAAGTGCAAGGTGATGCATATAGGGAAAAATAACCCATGCTATAGTTATACAATGTTGGGTTCCATATTAGGTGCTACAACCCAAGAAAGAGATCTAGGCGTCATAGTGGATAACACATTGAAATCATCGGTGCAGTGTGCTGCAGCAGTCAAAAAAGCAAACAGAATGTTGGGAATTATTAGAAAGGGAATGGTGAATAAAACGGAAAATGTCATAATGCCTCTGTATCGCTCCATGGTGAGACCGCACCTTGAATACTGTGTACAATTCTGGTTGCCACAACTCAAAAAAGATATAATTACGATGGAGAAGGTACAGAGAAGGGCTACCAAAATTATAAGGTGAATGGAACAGCTTCCCTATGAGGAAAGACTAAAGAGGTTAGGACTTTTCAGCTTGGAGAAGAGATGGCTGAGGAGGAATATGATAGAGGTGTTTAAAATCATGAGAGGTCTAGAGCGGGTAGTTGTGAATCGATTATTTACTCTTTCGGATAATAAAAAGACTAGGGGGCACTCCATGAAGTTTGCATGTGGCACATTTAAAACTAATCGGAGAAAGTTCTTTTTTACTCAACGCACAATTAAATTCTGGAATTTGTTGCCAGAGGATGTAGTTAGTGCAGTTAATGTAGCTATGTTTAAAAAAGGATTGGATAAGTTCTTGGAGGAGAAGTCGATTACCTACTATTAATTAAGTTGACTTAGAAAACAGCCACTGCTATTACTAGCAACGGTAACATGGAATAGACTTAGTTTTTGGGTACTTGCCAGGTTCTTATGGCCTGGATTGGCCACTGTTGGAATCAAGATGCTGGGCTTGATGGACCCTTGGTCTGACCCAGTATGGCATGTTCTTATATTCTTATTTTCTTAACCTATGTTGACTTTGTACCCTACACAGTGCCTCTGTAAACTATGGGAACACAGAGGATGAACTAGAGTACAACTACCACCAGTTTTCTACAGTACTAGAAACATTAATGTTGGTACCTAAGAAAGATTTAGGTAAAATGGCCCATATTATGAAGGTCATGAAAACTATTGAGCATATGAAATATGCAAGCTCCAAACATCTTATGTCAGCTTTTTATATTCTTACATTCCAAATGTTGCAAAACAGGAAAAATAATTTTCTGGAAAGAAGTGATGCACAAATACATGAAACTGAAATTAGAGATACTAGAACTAAATTCAGACAGGCACAGCGTTTGAGGTCAGGCCCTTGTAGAGACATAAGGGCTGGATAGTGGACAGACAGGCACAGCGTTTGGGGTCAGGCCCTTGTATTTATTTATTTGTTCGTTTGTTTGTTTTTTTTATATTCCGATGTTCGATTTTGCATATCACATCTGTTTACAGACAATGGGTGTTGCAGGAAACGGGGAGTTTCCTTTTTTCAAATACATTGAACGTTTATAATGGTTAACAGATAAAAATTATTAAATATATTGAACGTTTCTGAATATCTTGAACAGTTAACAGATAAATACATTGAGCGTTAATAAATTTCTTGAACGGTTAACAGATAAAGTGTCTTGAACGGATAACAGGTAAAAAGTTAAATTAGATTAAATATCGCTTGGTACAAATGATTGATGGTTGGAAGGTCACTTTTGTTTAGTACAGGAACATTATAATCGCTTCGACTAGTTGTTTGGTATTAGAAGTTAGGCAGAACAAGTTTTGTATGTTAAGTTTCAGTTGGGTGTGTGAGGAGAAGAGGGTCTTGAGTGGGATTGGTTATGTTATTGCTGTGAAGGCTTTGTGAAATAGCCAGGTTTTGAGATTTTTTTTGAAAATTTGAGTTGACGGCTCAATCCTTAGTCCAATAGGGAGTTTGTTCCATAGGGTGGGGCCTGCAAGTGAAATGGCTCGTTGTGTTGTTGACGCTCTGTTTGTGTTTTTCGGGGGTGATGTTTGAAGGAGTCCAGTGTTTGCGGAGCGGAGGTTCCTTGATGGAGTGTGGAGTTGAAAGGCTGTAGTCAGCCAGCTGTGTTTGTTGTTGTAGATAGTTTTGTGTATAATGGTTAGTGCCTTACATTGGATTCTTTGCTGGATGGGCAGTCAGTGCAGGTCTTTGAGAGTGGAAGTGATGTGATCTGATTTTCTGGTGTTAGTGAGGGCTCTGGTGGCAGCATTTTGAAGTAGTTGGATGGGTTTAAAGGTGGACAAAGGGATTCCTAGAAGGAGGGATTTGCAGTGTCAAGTCTGGAGAACAGGAGGGCTTGGAGGACGGTTCGGAAGTCTTGTGGGTAGGGAAGAGGTTTGAGTTTTCTTAGGATTTGGAATTTGTGGAATTTGTCTTTTAGCAGATTGTTTATGTGTTTTTTGAAGTTTATTTGGCTGTCCAGAGTGATGCCCAGGTTTTTTTTTTCTGCGGAGAGTGTTTGGTTTCTTGGTAGATGAGTGGTGTGGTCAGTGGTGGGTGGGGGGGGGGGGGGGGGTTGGGTTTGTTAGATATGTACAGGATTTCAGTTTTGTCGTGGTTGAGAGAGAGGGAGATTTGAGAGAGTAGTTGTTTTATCCTAAGTGGGAGTTCCATTGGTTTAGGGTTTGTTCAATTGAGACTTTAATTGGGAGTAGAATTTGCAAGTCATCGGCATAAATGTAGTGAAGGAGTCCTAATCCATTTAGGAGTTTGCACAGGGGGGTCATGTAGATATTGAACAGTGTGGACGAAAGGGAGGAGCTTTGGGGGACACCGTGAAGAAGGGGGATCTGTGTGCATTCGGAGTTGTTGAATCTGACTTGTAAGACCTGTTAGGGAGGTATGAGTTGAACCAGTTGAGCATTGCACCATGTAGACCAGTTTCTCTTAGTCTTTGTAATAGGGTTTTGTGATTGACGGTGTCGAAGGCCGCTGAGATGTCAAGGAGGATGAGTAGGTAAGAGTGTTCTTGGTCCAGTCCTCTCAGAATTGTGTCAGATAGGGAGAATAGCAAGGTTTTGGTGTTGAGGGATGTTCTGAACCCATGTTGTGTTGGATTATAGTATTTTGTGTGTTTCCAGGTGTTCCGTAAGTTGACGGTTTACAGTTTTTTCAAGGATCTTGGCTATGAAGGGAAGGTTGGAGATTGGTCTGAAGTTTGTTAGGTCGGTTTCATCTAGTTATGGTTTCTTGAGGATATTATTGACTGAGGCACATTTCAGCTTATATGGGAATATGCCTTGGTCGAGTGATAGGTTGACTATATTTGCTATTGGTTTTGCAATGTGGTTTGGTATGTACTTAAGGAATTTTACTGGAATTGGGTTGATGTAGTGACTTAAAGGCTGGATGGGCAGGCACATCAGTTGAGGTCAGGCCCTTTTAGTGATGTAAGGGCTGGACAGACAGGCACAGCGTTTGGGGTTAGGCCCTTGTAGTGACGTAAGGGCTGGATGGGCAGGCACATCAGTTGAGGTCAGGACCTTGTAGTGACATAAGGGTTGGACAGACAGGCACAGCGGTTGAGGTCAGGTACATGTGTTGATATTATCTGGAGCATATGAGGCAGTTGGAGCTGCTGCAAGGTTTTAAATTGCTTTTATTCATCTTGCATTCACAGGGAAAATCTGGAAATCCAAGCAAAGGCATGTTTATTTTCAAAAACACTAGCATTTCCATCAACTCTGGTGCCAGCCTTGAGCAGTGAGGGCTCATGATATCCCCTGTCATTGAAAATACACGTTCACTGGGCACACTGGTTGGTGGACATGATAGATATCGCTGAACCACTTTGGCTAGGTGTGGCCAGACAGTGGACTTGTGTGCCCAATATGCCAGCGGATCTGTCTACATGTCCTCTATGGGCTCTGTGAGATACCATGTCACTGACATTTGTGCTGGTTTCTCCTTTGCTTCGGTGGGCTGAGAGTCCTTTTTGCCAGCTGCTTTCATTCTAGCCCTTTCCCTCCAGAAAATTAATCCTCAGCTCCCTGTCCCCCTCCTTTGGCAAAGCCAGGTCCCCCCGCTCCTCTCTGCCATTGTACATAGAAAGTTAAATTCAGAACATATATACTGTTAGTAAAGTTATTATGTAAAGCAAGTTTTCTTTATATTTACTCGGTTAATCTGTTATATTGTATCATGTCACCAAAAGGCTTGCCTTTAGACATCCTATTGTATATAAACCAGTGTGATATTTTGAATCGAATATCGGTATAGAAAACTAACTAAATAAATAATAAATAAATAGCCCATTCCAGAACAGATGCCTTTTTAGGGGCAGCATGGCTTTGGCGTATTGAAGAGGAGGAGGAAGTACTAGCTGTCGCTGGCAGAGTGCTGCTCCTGCTTGGGTTAGCACTACTCTCTGAAGTGCCCGCTGTTTCCTCCTCTGCTTCATGCCTATTCTGTCTTTGCCTATGGAGCTCCTGATCACGGACTTTTGCTAACAGCAGTTCCTTCACAAATGAGAGACAATTGGACTGTAGGGCGAGTTTCCCATTCACATGGCGGATCACAGACTGTGGCGTGCATGTATCTGTGGTCTTTTGTTAAAGGTCTTAATCTCTCTTGCACCTGCTTCTGCAAAATGCCCAGACAATGCAGCACCTCAGCTGTCATTCCCTCTTCCTGTTTAAAGCCCTCCAAATTTTCATCCAGAAAATTAACTATAGGGTGGTGGGAAAAGTAATGGAGTCGCTGTTGAAAGAAAGAATAGTGAACTATCTACAGGCAGGAGAATTGCTGGACTAGAGGCAGCATGGATTCACCAGGGGAAGATCCTGTCAGACAAATCTGATTGACTTTTTTGACTGGGTAACCAAGAAATTGGATCGAGGAAGAGCGCTCGATGTCATCTACTTGGATTTCAGCAAAGCTTTTGATACAGCCCTGCACAGGAGGCTTGTGAATAAAATGAGAAGCTTAGGAGTGAGTGCCGAGGTGATGGCCTGGATTGCAAACTGGTTGAAGGACAGAAGACAATGTGTGACGGTAAATGGAACTCTCTCTGAAGAGAGAGCGATGTTGAGCGGAATACCGCAAGGATCGGTATTGGGACCGGTCCCGTTCAATATCTTCGTGAGCGACATTGCGGACAGGATAGAAGGTAACGTTTGTCTTTTTGCGGATGACACTAAGATCTGCAACAGAGTGGACACACTGGAAGGAGTGGAGAGAATGAGATGGGATTTAAGGAAGCTGGAAGAGTGGTCGAAGATATGGCAGCTGAGATTCAATGCCAAGAAGTGCAGAGTCATGCATATGGGGTGTGGAAATCCGAAAGAACTGTATTCGATGGGGGGAGAAAGGCTGATGTGTAAGGAGCAGGAGAGAGACCTTGGGGTGATAGTGTCTAATGATCTGAAGTCGACAAAGCAATGTGACAAGGCGATAGCTAAAACCAGAACAATGCTGGGCTGTATAGAGAGAGGAATATCGAGTAAGAAAATGGAAGTGATTATCCCCTTGTACAGGGCCTTGGTGAGGCCTCACCTGGAGTAATATGTTCAGTTCTGAAGATCGTATCTCCGAAGATGGAGATGGAGATGGAGACAAGATGGAGGCGGTCCAGAGAAGGGCGACCAAAAAGGTGGATGGTCTTCATTGAATGACTTATGAGAAGAGATTGAAGAATCTAAATATGTACACCCTGGAGGAAAGGAGGAGCATGGGTGATATGATACAGACTTTCAGATACTTGAAAGGTTTTAATGATCCAAAGACAACGACAAACATTTTCTGTTGCAAAAAAAATCAGCAGAACCAGGGGGTCACGATTTAAAACTCCAGGGAGGAAGACTCAAACCTATGTCAGGAATTATTTCTTCACGGAGAGAGTGGTGGATGCCTGGAATGCCCTTCTGGAGGAACTGGTAAAGACTAAATCTGTGAAGGATTTCAAAGGGGTATGGGATAAACACTGTGGATCCATAAAGTCTAGATGATGTGAATGAAGAGTAGAGGCATGGGGTGGCTTGTGGGAATGAAGGCTACTACCTGGAGATTAATATCCTTATTCAATAAACAAACACATGGTTAATGTGACTCCAACATTGCTCTATGCTTCAACGGCAAGAGGAAATGTGGAAAAAAGGACTTGCATCCACAAAAAAGCAGGAGAGTAGTTTGCTTGTTACGGCGGTTACTACCCCAAACCAAATAAGCCTGATACTTCACTTTCAAATCATATTCAGTATAGCTCTCAGCTTCAACGGCAGGGGGAATGAAAAAAAGATTATTTATATTCAGACAACAACCAACAAGAACTGAATTACATAGTTTGGGTAAACAAATAAGCATGGGTGTAGATTGCTTATTATGGCAGTTACTACCCCGAATCAATTAAGCCTGATACTTCACTTGGAATACATATCCAGCACAGCTCACTGCTTCAACGGCAGGGGAGAATGAAGAAAGAAGGTTTATATTCAGACAACCAACAAGGACCAAATTGCACAGGCTGGGTAAACAAGCGTGGGAGTAGCTTGCTTATTACGGCGGTTACTACCCCTAACCAATTAGCTAGATACTTCACTTAGATGCAGCTCCAGTACTTCTATCTACATCGATGGCGGGGGTGGAAGGGAAATAGAACCAAAAAGTTACTTATAAGGGCCAAGAATAACAGACAAGTATGAAAAAATAGGTGTGAAAGGGGGGATATGATAGAGGTGTTTAAAATCATGAGAGGTCTAGAACGGGTAGATGTGAATCAGTTATTTACTCTTTCGGATAGTAGAAAGACTAGGGGGCACTCCATGAAGTTAGCATGGGGCACATTTAAAACTAATCGGAGAAAGTTCTTTTTTACTCAACGCACAATTAAACTCTGGAATTTGTTGCCAGAGAATGTGGTTCGTGCAGTTAGTATAGCTGTGTTTAAAAAAGGATTGGATAAGTTCTTGGAGGAGAAGTCCATTACCTGCTATTAAGTTCACTTAGAGAATAGCCACTGCCATTAGCAATGGTTACATGGAATAGACTTAGTTTTTGGGTACTTGCCAGGTTAATAGAAACATAGAAACATAGAAGTGACGGCAGAAGAAGACCAAACGGCCCATCCAGTCTGCCCAGCAAGCTTCACACATTTTTTCTCTCATACTTATCTGTTTCTCTTAGCTCTTGGTTCTCTTTCCCTTCTACCCCCACCATTAATGTAGAGAGCAGTGATGGAGCTGCATCCAAGTGAAATATCTAGCTTGATTAGTTAGGGGTAGTAGGGGTAGTAACCGCCGCAATAAGCAAGCTACACCCATGCTTATTTGTTTTACCCAGACTATGTTATACAGCCCTTATTGGTTGTTTTTCTTCTCCCCTGCCGTTGAAGCAGGGAGCTATGCTGGATATGCTTGAAGTATCAGTTTATTCTTCTCCCATGCTGTTGAAGCAGAGAGCCATGCTGGATATGCATCGAAAGTGAAGTATCAGGCACATTTGGTTTGGGGTAGTAACCGCCGTAACAAGCCAGCTACTCCCCGCTTTGTGAATGCGAACCCTTTTTTCTTCTCCCCTGCCGTTGAAGCAGAGAGCTCTGCTGGATGTGTGTAGTATCAGTTTTTCTTCTCCCCTGCCGTTGAAGCAGAGAACTATGCTGTATATGCATAGAATTTGAAGTATCAGGCTTATTTGGTTTGGGGTAGTAACCGCCGTAACAAGCCAGCTACTCCCCTCTTTGTGAGTGCAAATCCTTTATTCCACATTTCCTCTTGCTGTTGAAGCTAGAACGATGTTGGAGTCACAGTAAGCATGTGTACGTTTATTGAATAAGGGTATTGTCTCCAGGCAGTAGCCATCATTCTGGCGAGTCACCCACTCTTCATTGGCGGCCTCTTGACTTTATGGATCCACAGTGTTTATCCCACACTGTTACGATCCCGGTCACTAGACTAGTGACCGGGAGCTTACCTCTCTCACCCGCGCTGCGAACCGCCGGGTTCGGGGCCCTCCACGCGGCTTGGCTGCGGCGTCTCCACGAGGGAGACGTCGCCGGAGACTCCTCCCCTCGGCGAGGGAACGCGCGCGCGCGAAGGGCAGCGTTTTGTGCTGTCAGCACCCGGATGTGCTGACACGCCCCCCGTGACGTCAGACGCCGACCGGGGGATTTAAACCGGGCTCTTTCCTTACCCAAGTGCCTTGCAACGAGGTTCCTTCTTTGAAGAGCTAGTTGCCGTCGTTCCTGTTCCCCGCTGATTGCCTGCCTGCCTGCTTGATTCCTGCCTGGTTCCTGGATTCCTGCTTGTCTTCAGCCTGCCTTGACTCCGGTCCGTGACTTCGATTCCTGCTTGTCTTCAGCCTGCCTTGACTCCGGTCCGTGACTCCGATTCCTGCTTGTCTTCAGCCTGCCTTGACTCCGGTCCGTGACTTCCGATTCCTGCTTGTCTTCAGCCTGCCTTGACCCCGGTCCCGTGACTCCGATTCCTGCTTGTCCGCAGCCTGCCTAGACTCCGGTTCGTATTCCACTCCTGGGTTTCTCCGTCCTCGCCTAAGTCCCAGCGGTCCGGGTCCCTACGGGCTCCTCCCGGGGGGACCTCGGGCTTCCAGGGCGAAGACTCCTAAGTCCTAGCGACCCGGGCTCCCACAGCTCCTCTGGAGGAGTCACGGGTTTCCGGGTGAAGCTCCATCTGCCCAGTGGGAGTTCTGCCTCCCGACTGCCCCCTCGGGTCAGTCGGCCTAAGGATCCACTTCCGGATTTCGTCCTTCGTAACAGTTTGCAAGGCCATGGATCCGGCGGATCTCGCTGGTCTCCAGGCCATTCCGGGCCTGGCTCAGCGCCTGGTACAACAACAACAGGTTCTGGATTCCCTGGTAGCCACGGTGGAGCGAATGGCTACCCGTATGGACGCAGAACCTCCGGCACCAGTTCCTGTGGTCGCACCTACGCCGGTAGTTACGCTCCAGACGCCTACACAGCTGCCTGCTCCTTCACGCTACGCTGGAGACGCCAAGGGGTGTCGCGGGTTTTTGAATCAGTGTTTCGTGCGATTTGCCTTGCTTCCGAATCAGTTCCCTACGGATTCTGTCAAGGTCGCTTATATTTTTTCCCTACTGGATGGGAAGGCTTTGCACTGGGCTTCACCGATGTGGGAGAAAAGTGATCCTACTCTCACCAATTTGGATCTCTTTGTGGCTGGGTTTCGTGCAGCCTTCGACGAGCCAGCCCGTCAGACCTCTGCCACATCGGAATTATTGCAACTCCGGCAAGGGGGCCGTACTCTGGCCGAGTATGCCTTGGAGTTCCGCACCCTCGCTCTTGAGGTGGGTTGGCGTGACGATGCTCTTCGGGGAATTTTCCTTGAAGGATTGGCTGGTCGGATCAAGGACGTACTAGCCGCCCGGGACCTTCCCGAAGGATTAGACTCACTCATAGAGCTAGCTGGACGTATCGACCTACGTTTGCAACAGAGAGCTCGGGAAGTACGCCCTCCGAGACGCCTGTCCCCGCTAGCTCCGGCATTCTCGAGACCGCTCACTCCGATGCCCAGGTCGACGGTCGCCTCGGCCGAGGCTTCTGCTGAAGAACCTATGCAGTTAGGACGCACTTCCCTAACTGAAGAAGAGAAACGCCGCCGGCGGACACTGGGGTTGTGTCTTTACTGCGGTGGTAAGGGGCATTTCCTTTCCCAGTGTAAGGAACGGCCGGGAAACGCCCACGCCTAGGAAGGAAGGAGGAGTACCTCCTGGGCTGTTTCAACGCTGCTCCTCAATGTACAGTGCCTGTAACTCTGAGGTTCTCAGAGGACACTTTTTCTACTCAGGCCTTGATTGACTCCGGGGCTGGGGGTAACTTTATCACTCGAGAGCTGGTACAAAAGCTTCACTTGGACACAGTTCCCCGTGACCCACCTCTCTGCATTACCTCTATTCAAGGAACACCTTTACCGGGCAGTATCTCTCTTGTCACCACTCCGATCTTCCTTCGCACTGGTCTGTTACATGAAGAAGAGATCTCTTTCCTGGTATTGGAGAAGTCTGTATATCCCATAGTTTTGGGTCTGCCCTGGTTACAACTTCACTCACCCGTGATTCGCTGGGACGACCTGCAGATCGCACAGTGGAGTTCTCATTGCCTACAGCATTGCATCAAGGCCACGGTGGTTCCGCCTATCCCCTTGGCTCATGCTGGGTTGAAACTTCCTGACCAGTACAACGACTTCTCTGACGTGTTTTCCAAAGACAAGGCGGAATTATTACCTCACCATCGTCCTTTCGATTGCTCTATTGAGCTGCTCCCTGATACGACTCCGCCACGAGGTAGGGTGTACCCTCTCTCTCTGCCCGAAACAAGAGCTATGTCCGATTATATTAAGGAGAATCTCGCCAAAGGATTCATCCGTCCATCCAAATCACCTGCCGGGGCCGGATTCTTCTTTGTCGCTAAAAAGGACGGTTCCTTACGCCCTTGCATTGATTACCGGGGCTTAAATGCTATCACCAAGAAGGACCGGTATCTGTTGCCACTGATTCCCGAGCTACTGGACAAGCTTCAGGGGGCTCGGGTGTTTACTAAGCTGGACTTAAGGGGGGCCTATAACCTGGTGCGCATCCGTCCCGGCGACGAGTGGAAAACCGCTTTCAATACCCGGGACGGACACTACGAGTATCTGGTTATGCCCTTTGGTCTATGCAATGCACCAGCAGTATTCCAGCACCTCATGAATGAGGTACTCAGGGAGTTGCTCAACTCCTGCGTTATTGTATACTTGGATGACGTTCTTATCTTTTCACGAGATTTGGATTCGCATCGTAGTCAAGTCCGACAAGTACTCCAAATCCTCCGAGAGCATCAGCTCTACGCCAAATTGGAGAAATGTATCTTTGAGCGGGACTCGTTGCCCTTCCTTGGGTATATTGTATCCGCCACCGGATTCAGCATGGACCCCGAAAAAGTCTCCGCCATCAAGAAGTGGCCTCAGCCTGTGGGCCTAAAGGCATTACAACGTTTTTTAGGTTTTGCAAACTTTTACAGGCACTTCATACCCGGATATTCACGATTAGTGGCACCTCTGACCGCTCTGACTAAAAAAGGAGCAGACACACAACACTGGACTCCGGGGGCTTGCAAAGCTTTCCAAGATTTGAAAGATGCGTTTCTGCAAGAGACTTGCCTCCGTCATCCGGACCCGTTACGTCCTTTCGTAGTGGAGGTAGATGCTTCCAGTGTGGCGGTAGGAGCAGTTTTGTCTCAGCATTCTGCATCTGGTCAATTGCTACCTTGCTCCTTTTTCTCTAAGAAGTTTACACCTGCCGAGAACAACTACGGGATCGGCGATAAGGAGCTCCTGGCCATTAAGCTGGCTTTCGAAGAATGGAGGCAATGGCTGGAGGGAGCCCAACATCAGGTCACGGTGTATACCGATCATAAGAATTTGGAATTCTTATCACAAGCCCAACGCCTTAACCCAAGGCAGGCTCGTTGGTCTCTATTTTTCAGCCGATTTAATTTCATCCTTAAGTACCGTCCGGCTACTAAGAACGTTTGTGCTGATGCATTGTCTCGGAACTCCATCCTTGAGGAGGAAGATGATCCTCCACAGTATATCATCGACCCAGCTAAAGTTTCCCTTGCAGGCACCGGTATTTCCTCAACCGACAAAGTAATTGTTCCTCGCCGAGATAGGAGGAGGGTGCTGGAATGGGCCCACGACTCCCTTTCGGGAGGTCATGCCGGTCAAGGGAGAACTTTGACACTTTTGAATCGGTACTACTGGTGGCCCCGAGTACGACAGGACGTACACGAATATGTGGCTTCGTGCCCCGTTTGTGCCAGACAAAAGCCGCTGGTTGGACGTCCTTGGGGTCTGCTGCAGCCTCTGCCTATTCCTGCCGAACCCTGGACCCACATCGCCACGGATTTCGTGGTGGATCTGCCTCCGTCGGAGGGACATACGGTGATCTGGGTCACGGTGGACCGGTTCTCCAAGATGGTCCATCTGGTACCGCTGCCCAAACTTCCATCGGCCCCGGAGTTGGCACGTCTCTTTATTCTGCACATCTTCCGAGCACATGGTCTTCCACAGAGTATCGTGTCGGATCGTGGTTCACAGTTCACGGCGCGCTATTGGCGTGCTATCTGCAAGAAGTTTGGAGTGCAGCTAAATCTATCTACCGCTTTCCACCCCCAAAGTAATGGGCAAACGGAGCGTATGAACCGGTCACTCAAATTGTTTCTTCGCAGCTTCATCACCGAAAAGAGGGATAATTGGGTCTCTCTATTGCCTTGGGCTGAATTTGCGTACAACAATCACCAACACTCCGTTACGGGTCATACTCCGTTCCAAGTCGTCTTTGGAAGACATCTTCAGCCTCCAATACCGCTTCCCTTGGAGGTTCCCTCACCAGCGGTTCAGTCTATAGCTTCCCAGCTCCATCGACTCTGGAAAGTCCTTCAGCAGCGACTATCGATGGCAGCTCAGAGAACTCGTACAGTGGCAGATCGTCATCGGCGATCTGCGCCAGAATTGGTCCCTGGTACTAAGGTTTGGCTGAGCACCAAGAACCTGCGCTTCCCAGGCCACAGTCACAAGTTAAAACCCAGGTTCTGTGGTCCTTTCTCCGTGGCAGAACGAATTGGCATGGTATCATACAGGTTACGCCTCCCGTCTCGTCTGAGAGTTCACAATGTGTTTCATGTCTCCCTCCTGAAACCAGTAGTATACTCACGTTTTCATCGGCCTACTCCAGATGATGTTTCTGCTTCCTCTCCTGGGGAACCTGTGTACCAAGTTCATGAAGTTCGGGATGTGCGCTTCGCTAACCGTCGATGGGAGTATCTACTGTCCTGGGAGGGTTGCGGTCCAGAGGAGGACTCCTGGGAACCTGCCCGTAATATTTTGGATAAGTCATTGTTGACACAGTTTCATTTGGACAATCCCGGGAAGGCCGGTCCTCTTCGGAGGGGGCGTAAGAGGGGGGGTACTGTTACGATCCCGGTCACTAGACTAGTGACCGGGAGCTTACCTCTCTCACCCGCGCTGCGAACCGCCGGGTTCGGGGCCCTCCACGCGGCTTGGCTGCGGCGTCTCCACGAGGGAGACGTCGCCGGAGACTCCTCCCCTCGGCGAGGGAACGCGCGCGCGCGAAGGGCAGCGTTTTGTGCTGTCAGCACCCGGATGTGCTGACACGCCCCCCGTGACGTCAGACGCCGACCGGGGGATTTAAACCGGGCTCTTTCCTTACCCAAGTGCCTTGCAACGAGGTTCCTTCTTTGAAGAGCTAGTTGCCGTCGTTCCTGTTCCCCGCTGATTGCCTGCCTGCCTGCTTGATTCCTGCCTGGTTCCTGGATTCCTGCTTGTCTTCAGCCTGCCTTGACTCCGGTCCGTGACTTCGATTCCTGCTTGTCTTCAGCCTGCCTTGACTCCGGTCCGTGACTCCGATTCCTGCATGTCTTCAGCCTGCCTTGACTCCAGTCCGTGACTCCGATTCCTGCTTGTCTTCAGCCTGCCTTGACTCCGGTCCGTGACTCCGATTCCTGCTTGTCTTCAGCCTGCCTTGACCCCGGTCCGTGACTCCGATTCCTGCTTGTCCGCAGCCTGCCTAGACTCCGGTTCGTATTCCACTCCTGGGTTTCTCCGTCCTCGCCTAAGTCCCAGCGGTCCGGGTCCCTACGGGCTCCTCCCGGGGGGACCTCGGGCTTCCAGGGCGAAGACTCCTAAGTCCTAGCGACCCGGGCTCCCACAGCTCCTCTGGAGGAGTCACGGGTTTCCGGGTGAAGCTCCATCTGCCCAGTGGGAGTTCTGCCTCCCGACTGCCCCCTCGGGTCAGTCGGCCTAAGGATCCACTTCCGGATTTCGTCCTTCGTAACACACGCCCCTTTGAAGTCCTTCACAGTTCTGGTCTTCACCACATCCTCCGGAAGGGCATTCCAGGCATCCACCACCCTCTCCGTGAAGAAATACTTCCTGACATTGGTTCTGAATCTTCCTCCCTGGAGCTTCAAATCGTGACCCCTGGTTCTGCTGATTTTTTTCCTATGGAAAAGGTTTGTCGTTGTCTTTGGATCATTAAAACCTTTCAAGTATCTGAAAGTCTGTATCATATCGCCTCTGCTCCTCCTTTCCTCCAGGGTGTACATATTTAGATTCTTCAATCTCTCCTCGTACGTCATCCGATGAAGATCCTCCACCTTCCTGGTCGCCCTTCTCTGTACCGCTTCCATCTTGTCTTTGTCTTTTTGTAGATACGGTCTCCAGAACTGAACACAGTACTCCAGGTGAGGCCTCACCAAGGACCTGTACAAGGGAATAATCACTTCCCTTTTCTTACTCGATATTCCTCTCTCTATGCAGCCCAGCATTCTTCTGGCTTTTGCTATAGCCTTGTCGCATTGTTTCGCAGACTTCATATCATTAGACACTATCACCCCAAGGTCCCTCTCCTGCTCCGTGCACATCAGCCTTTCCCCCCCCATCGAATACAGTTCATTCGGATTTCCACTCCCCATATGCATGACTTTGCACTTCTTGGCATTGAATCTCAGCTACCATATCTTCGACCACTCTTCCAGTTTCCTTAGATCCCGTCTCATTCTCTCCACTCCTTCCGGCGTGTCCACTTTGTTGCAGATCTTAGTGTCATCCGCGAAAAGACAAACCTTGCCTTCTATCCCGTCCACAATGTCGCTCACAAAGATATTGAACAGGACCGGTCCCAACACCGATCCTTGCGGTACACCACTAAAAACCGCTCTCTCTTCAGAGAAGGTTCCATTTACTATCACACATTGTCTTCTGTCCGTCAACCAATTTGCAATCCAGGTCACCACCTCGGCACTCACTCCCAAGCTTCTCGTTTTATTCACCAATCTCCTGTGCGGAACCGTGTCAAAAGCTTTGCTGAAATCCAAGTATATGATATCGAGCGCTCTTCCTTGATCCAATTCCTTGGTTACCCAGTCAAAAAAGTCAATCAGATTTGTCTGACAGGATCTTCCCCTGGTGAATCCATGTTGCCTCTGGTCCATCAATTCTCCGGACTGTAGATAGTTCACTATTCTCTCTTTCAGCAGTGACTCCATTACTTTTCCCACCACCAAAGTGAGGCTGACCGGTCTGTAGTTGCCAGCCTCCTCCCTGTTCCCACTCTTGTGAAGCGGGACCACCACCGCTCTTCTCCAATCACTCGGCACCACTCCCGTTTCTAGGGATCTATTGAACAGGTCACACAGCGGAGCCGCCAGAACATCTCTGAGCTCCCTCAATATCCTTGGATGAATCCCATCAGGCCCCATGGCTTTGTCCACTTTCAGGTTCTTTAGCTCTTCCCACACATTTTCTACTGTAAAAGGATTTCATCTATTCCACTTCCCTCCAGTTTCTTGTTGTGTAGAGATGGTCCTTCTCCAGGGTCTTCTTTAGTGAACACAGTAGGGATGTGAATCGTTTTAGGACGATTAAAATTATCGTCCAATAATTTTAATATCGTCTTAAACCGTTATGGAACACAATACAATAGAGATTCTAACGATTTATCGTTATAAATCGTTAGAATCGTGAGCCGGCACACTAAAACCCCCTAAAACCCACCCCGACCCTTTAAATTAAATCCCCCACCCCCCCGAACCCCCCCCCCCCCAATGACTTAAATAACCTGCGGGTCCAGCGGTGGTCCGGAACGGCAGCGGTCCGGAACGGGCTCCTGCTCCTGAATCTTGTTGTCTTCAGCCGGCGCCATTTTCCAAAATGGCGCCGAAAAATGGCGGCGGCCATAGACGAACACGATTGGACGGCAGGAGGTCCTTCCGGACCCCCGCTGGACTTTTGGCAAGTCTCGTGGGGGTCAGGAGGCCCCCCACAAGCTGGCCAAAAGTTCCTGGAGGTCCAGCGGGGGTCAGGGAGCGATTTCCCGCCGCGAATCGTTTTCGTACGGAAAATGGCGCCAGCAGGAGATCGACTGCAGGAGGTTGTTCAGCGAGGCGCCGGAACCCTCGCTGAACGACCTTTCCTTTTTGGAAAATGGCGCCGGCTGAAGACAACAAGATTCAGGAGCAGGAGCCCGTTCCGGACCGCTGCCGTTCCGGACCGCCGCTGGACCCGCAGGTTATTTAAGTCATTTGGGGGGGGTTCGGGAGGGTGGGGGATTTAATTTAAAGGGTCGGGGGTGGGTTTTAGGGGGTTTTAATGTGCCGGTTTTGCGATTTTTCGATTTTTCGATTTTTCACGATTTTTCACGATTTTTCACGATATTTTACCCCCCCAAACGGCAACAATACGATTCCCTCCCCCTCCCAGCCGAAATCGATCGTTAAGACGATCGAGGACACGATTCACATCCCTAGAACACAGAGCTGAAGTATTCGTTTAATATTTCTGCCATTTCTTCGTCTCCCTCCACACATTGATCATTACCACCTTTCAATTTCACTATACCACTTTGGACCTTTCTCTTTTCGCTGATGTATCTGAAAAATGTTTTGTCACCATTTTTTATCTCCTTGGCAATCCTCTCTTCCGCTTGACTTTTTGCCAACTTGATTAATTTCTTTGTCTCCCTCAATTGATACAAATATTCTTCTTTGTGTTCCTCCCTTTGGGATCTTTTATATGTCTTGAATGCTGTTCTTTTAGCTTTAATTTTGTCAGCCACCTCCTTTGAGAACCAGATAGGTTTCAATTTTCTTTTGCTTTTCTTTACATTTCTAACATATAGAGCAGTTGCCTTGGCGATTGCTCCTTTTAGATTGTTCCACTGCTGATCCACATCTCTCTCGTTCTCCCATCCTTTAAGTTCTTCCTCCAGGTAGTTCCCCATTTCCTCAAAGTCTGTGTTTTTGAACTGTAAAACTCGGGTCTTTGTGGTTCTTTTCCCTATTCTTTTAGTGATATTAAACCATACCGTTTGATGATCACTGGTGCTGAGGTGGGCGCCCACCTGGACATCTGAGACATTATCTGCATTAGTGAGCACTAAGTCGAGTATAGCTCCTTCTCTGGTGGGTTCCAACACCATTTGTTTGAACAAAGATACTTGCATGGCATCCACTATCGCTCTGCTATTTTTAGTTTCTGCAGATGGGATTTTCCAGTCTACATCTGGCATATTAAAGTCACCCACGATCACCACTTCTCCCTTCCTGCCTATCTTATGGATGTCTTCAATCAGATCTCTGTCCAGCTCTTCCTTTTGGTTTGAAGGCCTGTAAACCACTCCAATATAAATGGACGCTCCATCATCTTTTTTTAGGTTGACCCATAGAGCTTCTTCAATACCCCAACTTCCTTGTAGCTCAGATGTTTGGATGTTGTTTCTGACATAAAGAGCCACACCTCCCCATTTTCTATCCTCTCTGTCCTTCCTTAACAAGTTGTAGCCTGGTATTGTTGTATCCCATTCATGAGATTCTGTGAACCATGTTTCTGTGATAGCAACAATGTCCAATTCTGCCTCAGCCATTAGGGCCTGCAGATCTGGGATTTTATTTCCCAAACTATGAGCATTTGTGGTCATAGCCTTCCAGGTACTCTCTTTAAGGTTATTGCTTTTCCTGGACTCCTTATGAGATATTAGTTGAGATTTGCTATTCACTTCACTCTTTCCTTTTGCAGTTGTGCCACTGTTGACAGAGTTATTCATCTGAATTAGATTTTTCTTTTGGTTATGGATCTTGAAATACTGCATGCATTGTGTTTTTTCTCTCATTTCTGGTAACACTTCAATATTTTTCTCAAGAACTTCTTCAGTTTTTAATATAGAGAAGGCTTTTTGTTCTTTTTGCATTTGGTACATTGTGTGTCTCCTCATCACAGGTCTAATTCTACCTGAGCCCACTGTATTCCTGGATTTTAAAGAACTTAATGACCTGTTTGAGTGGGGGGGTGTACCTGTTGGCTGTCCATCTGTCAAGAATGGGTGACTGTGGGGCCTACCTGAGCCTAATGAATCTCCTTTTCTTGACTCCTGGTTTTTTTGTGGTGTTGGGGAATTATGTTCTGTGTAATGCAATGTGGGTGTAATACTTTTAATTGAAGCTAATTGAGCTTTTATCTCAGTCAGCTCCATTTTCAAGGAAGAGAGTTGTGCACAAATTGGGCAAGCTCTAAGTGTCCAGATGCTTTCCCTCAGAATAAAGGCTCCACAGCAGTTACATTGGATAGTCCTCATCTTGGTAGTTTGTGATTTGTATTTTCTTGACTTTTACCAATGCACTAATTTATCTCGCTGCCAATGGTAATCTAGGCAGTCTTTATTAGAAAATAAGCCCCAGGGGTGGGTGGATAGAGGGGCAGGGTGGGAGGGAGTCAAACAGTTAAGCCTGGGACAAGCTGGGTAAAGCAGGACACTTCTGGACGGCTCTCTTTGCTTTTAGGTCAATTGTTTTAAAAAACAGTCTTTATGCCCCAATTTTTAGTTTGAACAGCTTATTTGTGCCAGCTAATTCCAAAACAGAGAGACTTGAACAGTTTACAAGCTGTTCACAAGGTTCTTGTGGCCTGGATTGGCCACTGTTGGAAACAGGATGCTGGGCTTGATGGACCCTTGGTCTGACCCAGTATGGCATTTTCTTATGTTCTTATAAAGCTTGCTGGGCAGACTGGATGGGCCGTTTGGTCTTCTTCTCTGTCATTTCTATGTTTCTATGTTTCTATATGATGTCAGCCAAGGTGGCACTTCTGGAACTCAGCTACTCCATGGCATCCTTGAAGGGCTGCAGGATTTTTACCAGCTGACTCATGACTCATGACTAACCAATCATGATGCCCTAGGGTAATCTGCACACCTATGTCCATTTCTGCAGAAAGTTCATGAAGGGGTGTCTGCAGCTCCACTAACCTCTCCAGCATCATAAAGGTGGATTCCACCAGGTGGCAATGTCTTGTGATGCATGTCCAAATCTGTTGTGATTGACCAATCCGGAAGTGGATCCTTGGGCCGACCGCCGGAGGGAGACGGACGGGAGGCAGACTAGATGAAACGATGAATCTTCACCTGGGAACCCGTGACCCCTCCAGAGGAGCTGTGGAGGCCCGGGTCACTAGGGCTTAGGAGTCTTCGCCCTGGAAGCCCGAGATCCCCCCAGGAGGAGCCTGTAGGGACCCGGACCGCTGGGTCTTAGGTGATAACAGAAGAATCCAAGGAAGCGATACGAACCGGGGTACAAGCAAGCAGAGAGCGGAGTCAGGCAGGCAGAGATCAGGAACCAGGCTGGCAAACGATACCGGAGTCAGGCAGGCAGAAGTCAGGAACCAGGCAGGCAGATAAACGATACCAGAGTCAGGCAGGCAGAAGTCAGGAACCAGGCAGGCAGATAAACGATACCAGAGTCAGGCAGGCAGAAGTCAGGAACCAGGCAGGCAGATAAACGATACCAGAGTCAGGCAGGCAGAAGTCAGGAACCAGGCAGGCAGATAAACGATACCAGAGTCAGGCAGGCAGAAGTCAGGAACCAGGCAGGCAGATAAACGATACCAGAGTCAGGCAGGCAGAAGTCAGGAACCAGGCAGGCAGATAAACGATACCAGAGTCAGGCAGGCAGAAGTCAGGAACCAGGCAGGCAGATAAACGATACCAGAGTCAGGCAGGCTGAAGTCAGGAACCAGGCAGGCAGATAAACGATACCAGAGTCAGGCAAGCAGAAGTCAGGAACCAGGCAGGCAGATAAACGATACCAGAGTCAGGCAGGCTGAAGTCAGGAACCAGGCAGGCAGATAAACGATGGCAACTAGCACTCCGAAGAGAAACCTCGTTGCAAGGCGAATTGCAACTTCAAAAGTCCCGGCTTAAATCCCCTGCTCAATCAGCTGACGTCAAAAGAGGCGTGTCTGCACATCCGGGTGCAGACGCCTTAAAACACGGCTCTTCGCGCGCGCGCGTACCAGGGCTGGGGGGAGGAGTTTCTGACGACGTCTCCACGAGGAGACGCCGCTGCCATGCGGCCCTGGAGGCCAGAAACCCGGCGGTTCGCGGCGCCACGGAGGAAGGTAAGAGCCCGGTCACTAGGCTAGTGACCGGGATCGTAACACAAATCAGTCTGCTTTTGTCGGAGAACCTGCTCCACCTTCACACTTCCGTAGAAGTGCGCTGCTATGTTCCTGCACTTGTATATTAACGTATGCAGGTATTCATTCTCTTGTTGCTTCACTACCAGGTGCAGAGTGTGTGCAAAACATCAGATGTTCTGAAAGTGCCCATCGGATATTGCCTTTACCATGTTTGCACCATTGTCTGTGACAAAGAACCCTGCCTGAAGATTCCTGTCTCGCTGGTGTAGCTGCCAGCCCGCCAGCATCTGTCTGATGCATGCTAGAATATTGGCTGCGGTATGGGCCTCGTCCGTCAGGTGGGTGTGCAGTAAAGCCCACCTCCACCCTGATACTTGTTCACTAATAGAGTTGCTGCCTGCCCCTGCCTCAGCCAGGTCCCATCAGTGTGCTGTCAGGGAGAGCTAAGAGTGTGCAGCATTCATGGCGATCCAGATATCGCAGGTGAAATGCACACTCTCCTCTGCTTTAGCTAGCAGCACTTGGATGCGACTGAGACACTGCTTGTACAGCCTGGGGATTACCTTTCTGCTAAATGAGGTTCTGGAGGGGACTTTGTAATTTGGAACTACAACCTGCAACAAACACTTGAAACCCACATTCTCCACTACCTGCAAGGGCTGGTCATCAAGGGCAATCATTTCCCCAATGCTCCTGGTTACAATTTTTGAGGCTGCCTGCCTCCTACCTCAGGATAGCGATACTGCACACCACCCTATTTCCTCCATGGTGAGTTGTCGCTTCTGCCACATGTCAGGGGGCTGATGACCTGCCACCTGACTGCTAGAAGGGGCTGAGGGCGTGGGATGACTCTGCTCCTTTTCAACCACTTTATGCTGCTTGGAAGGGGTCCCCTGACTGGTACTGCCACCATCCTCAGATGGAAGTACTGTTGGGTGTTGCTTCTGATTATAGGGGCGGATTTTAAGAGCCCTGCTCGCCGGTGCGCCTATGTTCAATAGGCCTACCGGCGCGCGCAGCAGCAAAATGTCACTGCTGGCAGCTTGTCTCAGTGTGAGAGACTGAGAGACAGTCTGAGTTCAATAATTAAAAAAAAAGGTGCAGTAAAAAAAAGCCTGGCTGGCCACAGCAGCAAAAATGAACAAATATCATTTTTAATGGAAAATTATATCAAAGTAGCAAGCAATAGCAATTGAATATAGATTTGAGTCACTCAGAGACTAGCTCTGAGTACTGCAAGTTGGAACCTCCTCAGACACAATCCAAGAAGAAAGTGCATGGCGTGCCGCGTCCTATGCTTGCTTAAGGTAGAAATACAGCAGGAACAGCATCACAGAGCACTGAGAGCAGCGATTGGCTGAATTAGAAAAATGCTTCACTCTGATACGTTGGCATTCTGGTATCCTTGCCAACCTGTCTGACCGACTCTGTGAGGTCACTTTTGACTCACAGGAAAGGGCTAGTTGTTGCTATGGATACTCCCACATGACCTTTCAAATGGCTGCTAAGAAAGCGCGAACCAAAAGAATGAAACTAATATGATATGTTTCATTTGTGGGGGATCGCCATGTGTTTCGCGGACCACGAATCAAACGAACAGGGACCTACTCGTAGCAGATTGCACATTCATTGAAAACGAATGCACATCCCTACTGAACACAGTGTACCCATGGAAGGGAACAGACTCTTTATGGAAAGCACATTTCTCGAGCTTGACATATAGGCGATTAACCGGAGCCTCTGTAAGACAGTGATGACATCTGCTTGGTGGGTTTGTACATCATGAGAGAAGATGAGGATATCGTCTAAGTATTCGACCACACTCTGGTATAACAAATCTCGCAAGATGTTATTCATCATATTTTGAAATACGGCTGGGGCATTGAACAGGCCAAAAGGCATCACCAAAAACATCGAAGTGCCATTCATCCCCCTGATGAATATAAACAAGATTATAGGCACCCTTTAGATCCAACTTTGTGAAAATCTTTGCACCCTGAAGCCAATTGAATAGCTTTTAAATTAACGGTAAGAGATACTGGTCTTTGATAGTGATTTCGTTCAAACTTCTATAGTCAATGTAAGCACGAAGGGATCCATCCTTCTTGCCAATGAAAAAGATTCCGGCTCCTGCCGGAGACTTAGAGGGTCTCATAAATCCTTTCTGCAGATTTTCTTGGATATAGGCCGACATGGCCTCAATCTCTGATAAGGAGAGTGGATAAACCCTTCTTCTGGGTGGCTATAAATCAGATTTCAAATTGATTGCACAGTCAAACAGTCTATGCGGTGGAAGTACATCAGCAGATTGTTTTGAAAACACATCTTGACAAGCTGTGTACTGCGGTGATAGTCCAGGAGGAGTAGATGTGGTAGCCATACACGGCAATGGAGTTATTTTTTTTAGACATCTGTCATGGCATTTAGGGCCCCATTGTGATAACTCTATAGACGACCAGTTAAATTGGGGAGAGTGGTCTTGTAACCATGGTATGCCAAGCACTATGGGATAGATAGCCTTGTCAAGAACTAGGAACATAATGGTCTCTTTATGCAGGGATCCTGTGCGTAGGCAAATTGGTTGTGTAGTGAGTGAAACCTCTCCTGGCAAAGGTTCATCGTGAATGGAAGAGAGGAGCAGCGGCGTGGGTACTGGCTCAGTGGGAAGCCGTAGGTGTTCTACCAATTTCTTCAGAATAAAATTCCCACTGACCAGTCGACCAGTAGTTGAGTGGCAAATTTGAGAGGCCCAGAGATGATGGAGACAGGGAGAGTCAGTGGAGGAGAAGGAGTAGTCAGACCTAGGAAAAGTCCTCCGGCAGATCCTAGGTCTGCATGTTTCCCGGACAGATGGGGCAGGTTTGAACTGCATGGCCGGTCTTCCCGCAATACATGCAGAGGCCCATCTTTTTGAGGTAACGCCTCTCCTTGGCAGTCAAGTGACTATGGCCTAGTTGCATTGGTTCATCTTCCTCTTCTGGGTTAGGTAAAGACTGGACTGAAGCTGATGGTAGGGGACGAGAACGGATTCCTCTGGAAACATGCTTCTTAAGAGGTTTAACATCAACAGAGCGTTCTCGTATACAGCAATCAATACGCCCATCAAGGTCCATAAGTGAGCTTAAAGTGCAACAAGTTCATCTTTTATGCGGGTGTTGAGTCCTCATAGAAATATAGCACTTAGGCAACCTGAATCCCATAGGAACTCGGAAGACAGTGTCTTGAATTCAATCACGTAGTCCGGGAGTGGCTTGGTCCCTTGTTGGAGGTTTAGGAGTGCAGAACCGGCAATGGACTGGCGAGCGGGGTCATCAAATACCAACTTGAAGAGAGTCAAAAACCCAGGTAAGTCATCAAGGACTGGATCATTGCATTCCCAAAGAGGTGAAGCCCAGGCCAGGGCTTTCCCATCCAAGAAGGACAAACTATATGTTGTTTTGGAAGCGGCAATAGGGAAGTACGCTGTTTGTAAGGAGAAGTGCATACAGCACTGATTTAGAAAGCACCTACACAACAGGGAGCCTCCTGAGAAGTGAGTAGGGGCTGGCAGAGGAACTGTAGTTCGCCCAGTAACCACCGGGGGTGAAGCATTCTGGTTAGAAGTAGTAGAGTCACTCAGTCTGGAATTCAGCTGGTTAAAGGCAGTAGCCAAGGTATCAAGAGTTCTCTGTTGCTCTATAATCCACTGGACCAGGCAGGAATGGCCTGTAAGGCTGAGAGCTGAGCCGGTTCCATGGAGTTAGCAATCTGTTATGTTCTGTGTGTAAAGTTAGGCAGTGGGCCCTTGGGTCATGGAAGAGATGACTCCACCCACAGGGAGGAGCCCTGTGAGGACTCACCACGACAGGCGGGATCTCAGCAGTGATTGACAACAGAGCTAGTAGCTTTATTATACAGCAAGAATAACCCGAGGAGTGGGTTAATAAACTCAGTCCATGTAAATAGCCTGCAAGCAGGCTTCTCTGGTAGAGGTCCGCAGAGCGGGGTAATCAGGGAGATACTTCCTCTAGATGAGACTTGTGCTGATGGTCTCCGGTAGTGGTCTGCAGTGTGGGTAGGCTGGAGAGCTGAAGCTGGTGGTTGCACAAGATAATGCAGATCCGATAGTGGCCTGAGGCATGGGGTAACCCGGGGAGTACCTTTTACTGATGAAGCCTTGTGCTGGCGATTTCCGTTAATGGTCCGCAGTGCGGGGTAGGCCAGACGTCAATGGTAATGGTTGCACAAGACAGTATGGATCCGGTAGTGGCCCGCAGAGCGGGGTAATCCGAGAATCCACCAGGTGAAGGAGAGAATCCACACGAAATCCACATGGCTCCTTCGCCGGCGTCGCGCACCGAAGGAGCGCGTCAAAGGGGCAAGCCCCTTTGTGCTCCCCTTCGTGCAGCCTCTGAGTGAAGGGAAAAGAGAGAAAACTCATTCCACCGCCTCCTCCGGCTCCCTCTCAGCCTTTCAGAGACATCACTCAGCCACCGAACAAACCGTGTGATGGAAGCCTAAACCAGCCTGCACAACGTCATATCACAGGCATTCCAGCCTTTCACCGCCTCCACTATATCCTCCAACCAACCTCCCAGTACCTATTTCTCGCACAGCAACCATTCAGTTCGTCTAGCCTCCAATATACTATCCTCTTTCCCCCTAGCTTTAACTATCTTCCCAATTCATACAACAATCAACATGATACAAACCTTCCCCATCCCTATTATCTCACACTCATCCTTCAACAGAGTTAATTCTCCCTTTTTCAATCTACAACGGTCTAAGAGATCTCTGATCCCCATCATGATTTCCCCTCTAACCCAATTCCTAGGCCTATTTTTAATCACACTAACCCTCCTCAACTCCCAATCACTTTCAAAAAAATCACACTTGCTCAATGACTACCTTCTGGACACTCAACCGGACCTGTGTGCTATAACTGAGACCTGGTTGAAAAACACGGATACACCCCTAAGCAACCAACTACCAACGCAACTATACGACTTTTTCTCTATCCCCAGAACAAAAAAAAGAGGGGGAGGTCTACTACTAGCAGCAAAAAAAGAACTAAGACTAGCCCAGCATGCAATTAAAACTTCGACCAAACTTGAAATTGGACTTTTCAAATCTACCCAGCTCCAAATCTGCCTCATCTACGCCCCACCTGGGCTCCTAGACTCCGACCCATCTCCTCTCATAGAACTTATAGCAAAACACATCAATACCAACTCACCAGCGATCCTGCTAGGAGATTTCAACATTCATGTTGACTCCCCATCTCCCTCCGCCAACTACGAAGCCCTCCTCTCTTCCTTCCAGGCCATGGGTTTCAAACAAATTATCAACAAACCCACGCACAAAGCAGGACACACGCTAGACTTAATATTCACAAATGATCCGATCTCGCCCACTTCTTTTCCTTCTTGTACCCCCATCCCATGGTCAGATCATTAACTCCACCCCCTCCCCCCCCATTAAACTTCACCCTCTTAAAGCTTTAAACTTTCCCTCCCCAATAAACTCCACCCCCTTTCCCTCCCCATTAAACCCTCCTTCTTTTCTAGACACCCTGTTTATCCCTCTTCCTCCCTCCTTCCCCCTTGTCCTCCCTTTGCCTATCGTCCCTGCACCTAGCACAATTTACTTCGATTCATCCACATGTACGTTTAACTATTTAAGGTTACTTCATCAGCCTCTTGCCAGGCATCTGTATAAGTTAGGAATATCTTCAAATTCCATGGTATTTATTGCTCTTATATGTTCTCTTATTTTTATTTGTTATTTAATAGTTCCTCTGTTTTATGTAATGCTACCAAGCAAGTTTAAATTTGTTCTCTGTAAACCAATTTGATTTGCATACAATGTAAGAAGATCGGTATATAAAAAACCAAAAATAAATAAATAAATAAATAAATAAATCTTTCGATGATAGAAACTGAACTATCCATAAAGAAAAAACCGACCACAAACATCCCTAAAGCATCGATCCAATTTAGAAAACCATGCTCCACGGAAGCCCTCAGCAATATTCTCACCGAGGACCTAACTAGCCTCGACCTCACAAATGCGGACACCGCCATGAACTCTTGGCTAACCATCACCCGTACTGCAGCCGATAAAATATGCCCTTTAACATCCAAAGACATCAATCCTGCCCATACCAACAAAAAACCTTGGTTCTCATCAGAATTAAGAAAACTCAAACAGGACCTCCAACATAAAGAACAAAACTGGCGGAAGGATCCCACCACCTCCACACTGGCTTCCTACAAAACCGCAATGAGCTAATATAGGGCCACCATTCATCGTACCAAAAGGGATTTCTATGCCAAAATAATTCACGGCTTCCTTTATGACCCCAAAACTCTATTCTCATATGTTGCAGCACTCACCACCCCTATTCCTCCAATCATCCCGGAAGAAGAGGCACAAAACAAATCCTTTGAACTGGCAAATTTCTTTGACAACAAAATAAAAAATGTACTTAATCCTCTGACATCTTCCAACCCTATTCCAAACACCCAGCCACCACTTGACCAAAACCACGACCCATCGGCACACAAACGGTCATTAGAATCTTTCGATCCTACATCATCCTTGGAAATTGAATCTATTATAAAGAAAATGAAGCCCTCTTCACACCCAATAGACCAACTGCCGACCAAATTCCTTCTCACAATTCCAAACACCATTGCCAAACATCTGGCCAACATCATAAATTGTTCCCTCTCTCAAGGAACTGTCCCGGAAGCTTTAAAAACAGCCTCTCTGAAACCACTACTAAAAAAACCCAACTTGGACCCATCCAACCCCGTAAATTTCCGCCCCATTGCTAACCTACCTTTCATAGCCAAGCTAATGGAAAAACTGGTCAATACGCGGCTTACAGACTACCTCGATTCCCACGACATTCTATACCCATCACAATTCGGATTCAGGAAACGCAGAAGTACAGAATCTCTCCTACTCTCATTAATGGACAATATCCTGTTGGGCCTCAACAAAGGTCAATCTTACTTGCTAGCTCTGCTTGACATCTCGGCAGCGTTCGACACAGTTAACCACACAATCCTCATCAACCATCTGATGGATATAAGCATATCAGGTTCTGCACTCCTCTGGTTAAAATCCTTTCTAAGTGACAGGTATTACAAAGTGAAAATAATCAACAAAGAGTCTCCCCTATAGCCGCCAAGCAAGGAGTTCCCCAGGGTTCCTCGCTCTCGCCGACCCTATTCAACATATATCTTCTCCCCCTATGCCCACTACTCAATAACCTTAACCTCACCTATTTCATTTATGCGGACGACGTGCAGATCCTAATCCCCATCAAGGATCCCATCTCCGACACCCTAAACCATTGGAATAGCTGTCTACACGCTATCAATCTTCTTCTCACAAGCCTCAGCCTTGTTCTCAATACGTCCAAGACTGAACTGCTGGTCATCTCCCCCAATGATAATAACCCTCTAGCCAACTCTACAAATACACCTTTAGTAAATCAAGTGAGAGACCTCGGAGCCATCGTAGACTCCAGAATGAACCTTAAAAAATTTATCAACAACACCACAAAAGAAGGCTTCTACAAACTTCAGGTCCTAAAACAGTTAAGACCACTCCTTCACTTCCATGACTACCACTCCGTACTTCAAGCCATTCTATTTTCAAAGATTAACTATTGTAATGCGCTTCTACTTGGTCTTCCGGCTTCTTCCACCAAACCTCTTCAGATGCTGCAAAACGCCGCAGCCAGGATCCTCACAAACTCTCGCCGTATGGACCACATCACACCGATTCTAAAAATACTTCACTGGTTACCCATCCGCTACAGAATTCTCTTCAAGACACTGACCATCATTCACAAAACCATATATCAGCAATCCTCTCTCCAACTCTCCATACCCCTCAAACCTCACTCCTCAGCAAGACCTACCAGATCTGCATACAGAGACTCCCTCCAGGTTCCCCCGAACAAAACCGCTATACATAACGCCATTGAAAAACGTGCGCTATCAACTGCTGGTCCGCATCACTGGAATTCTCTCCTGCCAGATCTCCGCAAGGAACATTGCCATATCACATTCAGAAAAAAATTAAAAACATGGCTGTTCGCCCAAGCATTTCCCTGAATAAATAATTATGGTAACTTACATGGACCAACACCCCACCGTTGCGACCTCTTGCCACCTCACAAAGGAACTGTTTTCTGCCAACTATGCTCTTATATAACTTGTCCAATCGACCCCTCTGTGTAAATCGTACATAACTTCTCCATGTGTAAATTATAAAGTGTAAATTGTATTTTATTTTTACCATGTAAACAACCACTCCGTGCTTACTGCCACGGCTCTTCAGTTAGAAATCGTTAATCTATCCTTTTTTCTAACAGCCCTGTTTGACTTTCCCTGTTGTAATGTAACTTTCGCTTTCAGTGTTAATTGGTTTACCCCGAGTTCATTGTAAACCGGTACAATAAGACTTGGTCTTGAGCATCAGTATATCAAAAGAATTTAAATAAATAAATAAATAAATAAATAGGTACAGTACTCACTCAGCTTTGGAGAATCGTCCGATGAACAGTGATGAAGCTCACTAAAAGGAAGGCAAGACAGGTAGGATGGCTCTCTGAGGACTGGATAGCCCTGGGTGTAACAAGGCCCCCGAGGAGCGGGTACTGAGATCACCAAGACAGGAACAGCGAGACAAGTCCCAGAATGGCGGAATTGAGCAGGACATGAATCCTTGCTAACTTGTAGATTAGATGGTCAGCTGAGATTAAGTATAGTAAGAGGATGACGTCATGCAGTGGGGATTCCCCTGAGGTTCCCGCCATGATGCGAACAAGAAGGGGGAAGGCGCACGCGTGCCCTAGGTTACCCCAGATGCAAGATGGCTGCCGGGAGCGCCCACGCCATCCTGGGCATGCCATGGAGGTCTGCGTATGGAAGCGGAGATGGCCATAGACTCGGTACTGTAGGAAGATGGCCATAGACTCGGTACTGTAGGAAGAAAGGAGGTAAGCAACAAAGGTCCCAGCCGCCTTCAACCGACGGGTGCAACAACAAGCAATGGAAACCATAATGACAGAGGCACAGCCTTCATCTCCTCTTCTGATGGAGTGGCCAGAAACCAGTTGGACTGAGTACACATAACAAATGCACACCCTGGCAAGAGTCAAGATGCCTTTCAAAAGGGCAATCCCAATGGGAGAACTAACTATTCCTTGGTCAAAACTGCCAATCCTGGAAAGAGAGGTTTCAACGAAAGAGACCTAATGGCAGCAGTTACAAAGAATATCCTGCAGTCCGGTAAAACCCTACCTAGCCTCTTTCATCGGCTAAGTGATGCTGGGTGGAAATGGATGCAGTGAGAGGCAAAGACATGCCTCAAGGAAGCCAGACAGATCCTCCCAGAAGAGTTCCTGGATGGCTCGGACAGATCTATGTGAAACTGGGTGTGTGGACGTGCAGGGCTCACCCTGGAGAAAGTGCTGGAAGAATCACACAAGTCCTTCTTACCTTCCATCAGGCACATTGGAGGCCAGAGGATGAGCGGAGGCTGCAGAGAGAGAACCCCACACAGGCTTCCTTTCACAGAGGTGAGAGAGCACAGGACCCCAGTGAGGGTCTTCGGTGCAGGACCGCTCTGCCTCCATTCTTACAGCAAAGCCATCAAGATCCTCTGCTGGTTTCATCTTTGGGAAACGAGGACCCGTGGCCAAGGACTGTCACTATGAAAGCAGTGAAGTGACGGCAGTCACCCTGGCGAGGGATTAATCTTCCTGACCTTGGGCAGAGAAGGTGAGGATTGACTTTTCTGGGGACAATTCTCAAAGTGACCTCGTGCTCATGAGAAGTATGAATATCATCCTACTCGCTGTAGATAAAACTCATCCGTGTGTCCGTCCACATTGCGTGCACTTATGGACACACTCAGCTGAGGCTTTCACAGGGGCTGGTTTAGGTGAGGTGAGGGAATGGTAGGTGCAGATACACATTGTACTTACATTTGTGCTTTGCACAACTCGCAGATATTTCTGTAGGTGACGCCATTAGTGCCACAGACTGGTTTATTGTCTCTCCTCTACATGCTGTCGCCAGTTTCTTCACATCTGAGGCTGGACATTTAGGCTGTAATTAGATAACAGAGAAATCAAATCTCATCTCTCACAGGGACCTCCCACAGATCACAAGGTATGAGGGGTGTTGTCCTGTCAGTGGGGTCAGAGGATATTGGGGGACTGATGGTGATGTCTGTCGAGAATCACGATCTTGGGGAGTGGTGCTGATGTCTGAGGGAGTCAGAGGATGTGGGGGAGTGGTGGTGATGTCTGAGGGGGTCAGAGGATGTTGGGGGAGTGGTGGTGATGTCTGAGGGGGTCAGAGGATGTTGGGGAGAGGTGCTGATGTCTGAGGGAGTCAGAGGATGTTGGAGGCATGGTACTGAGGGGGTCAGAGGGTGTTGGGGAGTGGTGCTGATGTCTGAGTGGGTCAGAGGATGTTGGGGAGTGGTGCTGATGTCTGAGGGAGTCAGAGGATGTGGGGGAGTGGTGGTGATGTCTGAGGGGTCAGAGGATATTGGGGGAGTGGTGGTGATGTCTGAAGGGGTCAGAGGATGTTGGGGGAGTGGTGGTGATGTCTGAGGGGTCAGAGGATGTTGGGGGAGTGGTGGTGATGTCTGAGGGGGTCAGAGGATGTTGGGGAGTGGTGGTGATGTCTGAGGGGGTCAGAGGATGTTGGGGGAGTGGTGGTGATGTCTGAGGGGGTCAGAGGATGTTGGGGAGTGGTGGTGATGTCTGAGGTGGTCAGAGGATGTTGGGGGAGTGGTGGTGATGTCTGAGGGGGTCAGAGGATGTTGGGGAGTGGTGGTGATGTCTGAGGGGGTCAGAGGATGTTGGAGGAGAGGTGGTGATGTCGGAGGGGGTCAGAGGAGGTTGTGATGTGGTGATGATGTCTGAGGGGGTCAGAAAAGGTTGTGATGTGGTGATGATGTCTGAGGGAGTCAGAGGATGTTGGGGAGTGGTGGTGATGTCGGAGGGAGTCAGAGGATGTTGGGATGTGGTGCTGCTGTCTGTGGGTATTAGAGGATGGGAGTGTGTGCTGCTGTCTGTGGGTATTAGAGGCTGGGAGTGTGTGCCGCTGTCTGTGTGTATCAGACGATGGGAGTGTGTGCCGCTGTCTGTGAGTATCAGAGGATGGGAGTGTGTGCCGCTGTCTGTGGGTATCAGAGGATGGGAGTGTGTGCTGCTGTCTGTGGGTATCAGAGGATGGGAGCGTGTGCTGCTGTCTGTGGGTATCAGAGGATGGGAGCGTGTGCTGCTGTCTGTGGGTATCAGAGGATGGGAGCGTGTGCTGCTGTCTGTGGTTATCAGAGGATGGGAGTGTGTGCTGCTGTCTGTGGGTATCAGAGGATGGGAGCGTGTGCTGCTGTCTGTGGGTATCAGAGGATGGGAGCGTGTGCTGCTGTCTGTGGGTATCAGAGGATGGGAGTGTGTGCTGCTGTCTGTGGGTATCAGAGGATGGGAGCGTGTGCCGCTGTCTGTGGGTATCAGAGGATGGGAGTGTGTGCTGCTGTCTGTGGGTATCAGAGGATGGGAGTGTGTGCTGCTGTCTGTGAGTATCAGAGGATGGGAGTCGGTGCTGCTGTCTGTGGGTATCAGAGGATGGGAGTGTGTGCTGCTGTCTGTGGGTATCAGAGGATGGGAGTGTGTGCTGCTGTCTGTGGGTATCAGAGGATGGGAGCGTGTGCTGCTGTCTGTGAGTATCAGAGGATGGGAGTGTGTGCTGCTGTCTGTGGGTATCAGAGGATGGGAGCGTGTGCTGCTGTCTGTGGGTACCAGAGGATGGGTGTGTGTGCTGCTGTCTGTGTGTATCAGAGGATGGGAGCGTGTGCTGCTGTCTGTGAGTATCAGAGGATGGGAGTGTGTGCTGCTGTCTGTGGGTACCAGAGGATGGGTGTGTGTGCTGCTGTCTGTGGGTATCAGAGGATGGGAGCGTGTGCTGCTGTCTGTGGGTATCAGAGGATGGGAGCGTGTGCTGCTGTCTGTGGGTATCAGAGGATGGGAGCGTGTGCTGCTGTCTGTGGGTATCAGAGGATGGGAGTGTGTGCTGCTGTCTGTGAGTATCAGAGGATGGGAGTGTGTGCCGCTGTCTGTGGGTATCAGAGGATTGGAGCCTGTGCTGCTGTCTGTGGGTATTAGAGGATGGGAGTGTGTGCTGCAGTCTGTGAGGGTTAGAGGATGATGGGGGAGTGGTTCAGATCCCCAGATTATTCAGAGGGCCCCGGGAACCTGCTAACCCCCAGATTATACACAGAGTCCCAGGAACCTGCTAACGCCCACATTATAGAAAAAGGCCTTGGAATCTGTAACCTCCATATTATACAGAATCTCAAGATCCCACTGATCCCCAGATTACAGAGAGACAGTCAGGATGCTGCTAACTCCCAGATTATATAGAGAGCCCCAGGATCCTGCTAACTCCTCGATTATACAGAGCGTCTCAGGATCCTGCTAATCCCCAGATTGTACAGAGACTCCCAAGATCCTGCTAACCCCCAGATTATACAGAGAGTCCCAGGATCGTGATAACTCCCAGATTATACAGAGTGTCCCAGGATCCTGCTAACCCCCAGATTGTACAGAGAGTCCCAGGATCCTGCTAACCCCCAGATTATACAGAGAGTCCCAGGATCCTGCTAACCCCCAGATTATACAGAGAGTCACAGGATCCTGCTAACCCCAGATTATACAGAGAGTCCCAGGATCCTGCTAACCCCCAGATTATACAGAGAGTCCCAGGATCCTGCTAACCCCCAGATTATACAGAGAGTCACAGGATCCTGCTAACCCCAGATTATACAGAGTGTCCCAGGATCGTGATAACTCCTAGATTGTACAGAGTGTCCCAGGATCCTGCTAACCCCCAGATTGTACAGAGAATCCCAGGATCCTGCTAACTCCAGATTATACAGAGAGTCCCAGGATCCTGCTAACCCCCAGATTGTACAGAGAGTCCCAGGATCCTGCTAACCCCAGATTATAGAGAGAATTCCAGGATCCTGCTAACCCCCAGATTATACAGAGAGTCACAGGATCCTGATAACTCCCAGATTATACAGATAGTCACAGGATCCTGATAACCCCCAGATTATACAGAGAATCTCAGGATCCTGCTAATCCCCAGATTATACAGAGAGTCCCAGGATCCTGCTATCTCCCAGATTATACATAGAGTTCCAGGAACCTGCTAACCCCCAGATTATACAGAGAATCTCAGGATCCTGCTAATCCCCAGATTATACAGAGAATCCCAGGATCTGGTAACCCCCAGATTATACAGAGAGTCCCAGGATCCTGCTATCTACCAGATTATACATAGAGTTCCAGGAACCTGCTAACCCCCAGATTGTACAGAGAATCCCAGGATCTGGTAACCCCCAGATTATACAGAGAGTCCCAGGATCGTGATAACTCCCAGATTATACAGAGTGTCCCAGGATCCTGCTAATCCCCAGATTGTACAGAGACTTCCAGGATCCTGCTAACCCCCAGATTATACAGAGAGTCCCAGGATCGTGATAACTCCCAGATTATACAGAGTGTCCCAGGATCCTGCTAACCCCCAGATTGTACAGAGAGTCCCAGGATCCTGCTAACCCCAGATTATACAGAGTCCCAGGATCGTGATAACTCCTAGATTATACAGAGTGTCCCAGGATCCTGCTAACCCCCAGATTGTACAGAGAGTCCCAGGATCCTGCTAACACCAGATTATACAGAGAGTCCCAGGATCCTGCTAACCCCCAGATTGTACAGAGAGTCCCAGGATCATGCTAACCCCAGATTATAGAGAGAATTCCAGGATCCTGCTAACCCCCAGATTATACAGAGAGTCACAGGATCCTGATAACTCCCAGATTATACAAAGAGTCACAGGATCCTGATAACTCCCAGATTATACAGATAGTCACAGGATCCTGATAACCCCCAGATTATACAGAGAATCTCAGGATCCTGCTAATCCCCAGATTATACAGAGAGTCCCAGGATCCTGCTATCTCCCAGATTATACATAGAGTTCCAGGAACCTGCTAACCCCCAGATTATACAGAGAATCTCAGGATCCTGCTAATCCCCAGATTATACAGAGAATCCCAGGATCTGGTAACCCCCAGATTATACAGAGAGCCCCAGAATCCTGCTAACCCCCAGATTATACAGAGAGTCCCAGGTTCCTGATAACCTCCAGATTATACAGAGAGCCCCAGAATCCTGCTAACCCCCATATTATACAGCATGACCCATGTTCTGATCTGTCCTGTTAAGACGGAGGTGATTGCTGAGTAGGAAATCTGGAAAGTGAATAGTATTAGGGATGTGAATCGGGCTTCGGACGATTGAAAATATCGTCGATATTTTCAAAATCGTCAGAAATCGGGGGCTCTCCCAAAACAATAGGAATACCCCACAGTATTGATCGTGGGGGTTCTCTTATTGTTTTGGGGGAGGGCGTGAAAAACGGCACACAAAAATAACCCCTAAACCCACCACGACCCTTTAAAACTAACCCCTTAGCTTCCCCCACTCTCCCGACCCCCCTAAAAACTTTTTACAGGTACCTGGTGGTCCAGTGGGGGTCCCGGGTGCGATCTCCCGCTCCCAGGTGCAATCTCCCGCTCCGGGCCATCGGCTGCCACTAATCAAAATGGCGTCGATGGCCCTTTGCCCTTATCATGTGACAGGGTATCCGTGCCATTGGCCGGCCCCTGTCCATTATGGCCGGCGCCATGGACAGCCGGCGCCATATTTAAAAATGGCGCCAGCCATCCAGTGCTCCTACCATGTGACTGGGGCCGGCCAATGGCACGGATACACTGTCACATGATAAGGGCAAAGGTCCATCGGCGCCATTTTGATTAGTGGCAGCCGACGGCCCGGGAGTGGGAGATTGCTCCCGGGACCCCCACTGGACCACCAGGTACCTGTAAAAAGTTTTTGGGGGCTCGGGAGGGTGGGGGAAGCTAAGGGGTTAGTTTTAAGGGTCGGGGTTGGTTTTTTTGTTTATCGGCTCGGGCGCAGCTGATAAAACAAAACCGCGATTGGGCCCGATGGAAAAAACCCCCACGTGTGAATCGGAACCGGAATCGGAACCGATCTCTAGATAGTATATCCTGCGTTCACCTTGTATCCAGGACTCTCTTTTGGAAGAACACCTAGGAAAGAATGAAATGGACAAGAATTTAACAAATGCCACACAGTTACATCTGTCCAGCAACATAAACTGATCCTCCTCCTCCTCCTCCTCATCCCCCACCGGGAGCCACGTGGCCCGGGTCCGATCCCCAGACCTTCCCCCAGTCCTATGGCTGGTGCTGACCGGGCCGGGTGCGAAGGGGCACCAGACCCAGACGTGGGATCCATTTGTGGGTCCTCGGGGTGCAGGTGGAGGGAGGGGGAGAGGGTCGGGGTGGATTCCCGCCGGGGGGTGGGGAGGGGAGTGGTGGGTGTGGGCAGGTGGGGCCAGGACACTCTCTTTGACTTGTATTGTGCTGGGAAAGGGGGGGTCATGACTAATGGGGGGCAGGGTCGGGGTATTGTGAGCGTCCCTTGGGGGCTGGAAGGGAGGGTCATCACCGTGAAGGTGCAGGGGCACTTTTTTTTTTTTAATTTACTGGTGGCCCCAGGTTGAGACGGGGGTCCAGGATTCAGTGGAAACATTAGGCAGGTTAGGCAGTTAAAAAGAAAAAAAAAAGTTTTTTTTTTTACAGAAGGAAAATTTTTATCTTCTAATCACCAGAATATTTATATAAATAAAACCGTGTGATAAGTATCTGTCCCTCGGATTACCACCCCCTTAAGGTACTTCAAGGTAATTCACCCATGTGTTCGGTTTCTCCCAGCCCTGGGATTACGTTAATGCATGACCCACTTATCTTCACCTTGAAAACCAAAAAACATCTTTCTTGCCATGGCCGCCAATCAGGGATGTCTTCGGCGTCCTTTTCTTTCCTACTAACCAATGATAAAATCGGCCAATGCCCGCAGGCTTCCCCCGTTCCCTCCCCCCTAACCTAACCTTCTCACCTCTTCCCCTAAGCTTTCCCCCCCCCCAGCCCTACTCTAACCTCTCCCACTACTCTAACCTCTCCCAAAATGTTTATCAAACGTTTTGAGCCTGCCTGGAGGCAGGCGCAGGTTGCGTGCGCCGGCAACCCGCCGTCACGCCATCCTCCGACGCATCGGAAGAATTCCACTGTGCTGGAGGCCTCTGGCCCCTCCCCTCCCCGCCTCACCCCACCCCTGCCCCACCCCCTCCCCGCCACTTTTGTAAAATCCCGAGACTTGGATGCGTCCCGGGGCTTTACACAGGTCACTGGCCCTTTATAAAATAGGACCGGTGCGCATAAACCCCCCTACACTCATAAAACATCTGGATTTGTGCGCGTAGGGCTTTGAAAATCAGCCCCATATAATTTTAAGATAACTTAGGGAAAACTCTTTTAGCAATGAAAGTATGATTTCTCTCTCTCCCAGACCGGACAACTCGCTGCCAAACTGTAACTGTTTTTTATTTATTAATATTATTATTATTATTATTATAGAGAACAACAATCATTTCTTTCATACATATATCATTTTAAGCTAAGTTAGGAAAACTCTTTAAGCAATGAAAGTATGTTTCCCTAAAGAAATAACACTCACTTTCTCCCAGCCCGGACCCGTCACTGCCATACTGTAACTGTTTTTTTATTTATTATTATTATTATTATTATTATTATAGAGAACAACAATCATTTCTTTCATACATATATAATTTTAAGCTAAGTTAGGAAAACTCTTTAAGCAATGAAAGTATGTTTCCCTAAAGAAATAACACTCACTTTCTCCCAGCCCGGACCCGTCACTGCCACACTGTAACTGTTTTTATTTATTATTATTATTATTATTATTATTATTATTATTATTATAGAGAACAATCATTTTGTTCATACATATATAATTTTAAGCTAAGTTAGGAAAACTCTTTAAGCAATGAAAGTATATTTCCCTAAAGAAATAACACTCACTCTCTCCCAACACGGACCCTTCACTGCCACACTGTAACTGTTTTTATTTATTATTATTATTATTATTATTATTATTATTATTATTATTATTATTATAGAGAACAGCAATCATTTCTTTCATACATATATAATTTTAAGCTAAGTTAGGAAAACTCTTTAAGCAATGAAAGTATGTTTCCCTAAAGAAATAACACTCACTCTCTCCCAACACGGACCCTTCACTGCCACACTGTAACTGTTTTTATTTATTATTATTATTATTATTATTATTATTATAGAGAACAGCAATCATTTCTTTCATACATATATAATTTTAAGCTAAGTTAGGAAAACTCTTTAAGCAATGAAAGTATGTTTCCCTAAAGAAATAACACTCACTCTCTCCCAGCTCAGACCCTATACTGCCACACTGTAACTGTTTTTTATTTATTTATTATTATTATAATAGAGAACAACAATCATTTCTTTCATACATATATAATGTTAAGCTAAGTTAGGAAAACTCTTTAAGCAATGAAAGTATGTTTCCATAAAGAAATAACACTCTCTCTGACCCAGCCCAGACCCATCACTGCCACACTGTAACTGTTTTTATTTATTTATTTATTATTATTATTATTATTATTATTATTATTATAGAGAACAACAATCATTTCTTTCATACATATATAATTTTAAGCTAAGTTAGGAAAACTATTTAAGCAATGAAAATATGTTTCCCTAACGAAATTACACTCACTTTCTCCCAGCTCAGACCCTTCACTGCCACACTGTAACTGTTTTTTATTTATTATTATTATTATTATTGACAACAACAATCATTTCTTTCATACATATATAATTTTAAGCTAGGTTAGGAAAACTCTTTAAGCAATGAAAGTATGTTACCCTGAAGAAATAACACTCACTCTCTCCCAGCATGGACCCATCACTGCCACACTGTAACAGTTTTTATTTATTAATATTATTATTATTATTATTATGGAGAACAACAATCATTTCTTTCATACATATATAATTTTAAGCTAAGTTAGGAAAACTCTTTAAGCAATGAAAGTATGTTACCCTAAAGAAATAACACTCACTCTCTCCCAGCCCAGACAATTTACTGCCACACTGTAACTGTTTTTATTTATTATTATTATTATTATTATTATTATAGAGAACAACAATCATTTCTTTCATACATATATAATTTTAAGCTAAGTTAGGAAAACTCTTTAAGCAATGAAAGTATGTTTCTAAAGAAATAACACTCACTCTCTCCCAGCCTGGACCTATCGCTGCCTCACTGTAACTGTTTTTTATTTTTTATTATTATTATTATTATTATTATTATTATAGAGAACAACAATCATTTCTTTCATACATATATAATTTTAAGCTAAGTTAGGAAAACTCTTTAAACAATGAATGTATGTTTCCTAGAGAAATAACTCTCACTCTCTCCCAGCCTGGACCTATCGCTGCCACACCGTAACTGTTTTTTATTTTTTATTATTATTATTATTATTATTATTATAGAGAACAACAATCATTTCTTTCATACATATATAATTTTAAGCTAAGTTAGGAAAACTCTTTAAACAATGAATGTATGTTCCCTAATTTCTCTTAGCATTTCACTATCCATCTCACCATCTTGACCAGGTGGACTGTAGTATACTCCTGTCACTATAGTCTTCCCCAACACACAAGGGATTTCTACCCATAAAGATTCAATTTTGTTTTTAGTCTCATGCAGGATGTTTATCCTGTTGGACTCTATGCCATCCCGGACATAAAGCGCCACACTTCCTCCCATCATAAAAACATAAGAAAATGCCATACTGGGTCAGACCAAGGGTCCATCAAGCCCAGCATCCTGTTTCCAACAGTGGCCAATCCACCGTATATCCAATCCACCGTATCTCCAAAGAGACAGAGACAAGATGGAGACGGTCCAGAGAAGGGCGACGAAAAGAGTGAATGGTCTTCATCGAATGACTTATGAGGAGAGATTGAAGAATCTAAATATGTACACCCTGGAGGAAAGGAGGAGCAGAGGTGATATGACACAGACTTTCAGATACTTGAAAGGTTTTAATGATCCAAAGACAACGACAAACCTTTTCAGTTGGAAATAAATCAGCAGAACCAGGGTCATGATTTGAAGCTCCAGGGAGGAAGACTCAGAACCAATGTCAGTAAGTATTTCTTCACGGAGAGGGTGGTGGTTGCCTGGAATGCCCTTCCGGAGGAAGTGGTGAAGACCAGAAATGTGAAAGACTTCAAAGGGGTGTGGGATAAACACTGTGGATCCATAAAGTTTATAGGACGGAAATGAATGTGGGGAAAAAAAAGATTTGCATTCACAAAAAAGCAGGGAGTAGCTTGCTTTTTATGGCAGTTACTACCCCAAACCAAATAAGCCTGATACTTCACTTTCAATGCATATCCAGCATAGCTCTCTGCTTCAACGGCAGAGGAGAAGAAAAACTGATACTTCACGCATATCCAGCATAGCTCTCTGCTTCAACGGCAGAGGAGAAGTAAAACTGATACTTCACGCATATCCAGCATAGCTCTCTGCTTCAACGGCAGAGGAGAAGTAAAACTGATACTTCACGCATATCCAGCATAGCTCTCTGCTTCAACGGCAGGGGAGAAAGTCTGATACTTCAAGCATATCCAGCATAGCTCTCTGCTTCAACCGCAGGGGAGAAAGTCTGACACTTCAAGCATATCCAGCATAGCTCTCTGCTTCAACGGCAGGGGAAAAGTCTGATACTTCACGCATATCCAGCATAGCTCTCTGCTTCAACGGCAGGGGGAATGAAAAAAAGTGGGTCTATATACAGACAACCAACAAGGATTGAATTACATAGTCTGGGTAAACAAATAAGCATGGGTGTAGCTTGCTTATTGTGGCAGTTACTACCCCTAACTAATTAAGCTAGATATTTCACTTAGATGCAGCTCCAACACTGCTCTCTACATTAAGGGGGTCATTTTCAAAGGAGTTACGCATGTAAATGTGACATACTATCGTAGCAATTTTCAAAAGCTATTTACTCGAGTAAAGTGCACTTACTTGAGTAAATCCTATGGACAATTCAATGGCATATATTGTAGCAATTTTGAAAAGCCCACTTACTTGAGTAAAGTGTATTTACTCGAGCAAAAACCAGTTTTGCTCGAGTAAATGCTTTTTTAAATCTACCCCTAATGGTGGGGGTGGAAGGGAAATAGAACCAAAAGGTTACTAAGAACCAAGAGAAACAGATAAGTATGAAAAAATAAAGTGCAAAACATGCTGGGCAGACTGGATGGGCCGTTTGGTCTTCTTCTGCCGTCATTTCTATGTTTCTATAAGAACCTGGCAAGTAACTAAAAACTAAGTCTGTTCCATGTTACCATTGCTAATGGCAGAGGCTTCTCTTCAGTAGTAAATCACCTGGACCTACCACATCTTCTAGATTCACCGTGATTTGGTTCAGTACATCTGAATCATTACCCATGAAAACCTTCTCCAGTACTGGTACCTCCCCAACATCCTCTTCAGTAAACACCGAAGAAAAGAAATCATTTAATCTTTCCGCGATGGCCTTATCTTCTCTAAGTGCCCCTTTAACCCCTCGATCATCTAACGGTCCAACTGACTCCCTCACAGGCTTTCTGCTTCGGATATATTTAAAAAAGTTTTTACTGTGAGTTTTTGCCTCTATGGCCAACTTCTTTTCAAATTCTCTCTAGCCTGTCTTATCAATGTCTTACATTTAACTTGCCAACATTTATGCTTTATCCTATTTTCTTCTGTTGGATCCTTCTTCCAATTTTTGAATGAAGATCTTTTGGCTAAAATAGCTTCTTTCACCTCCCCTTTTAACCATGCCGGTAATCGTTTTGCCTTCTTTCCACCTTTCTTAATGTGATGGTAGTTCTCTCTCATGATGTATCATTTACCACTGCTATGGATAAATAGAAACAATGAGTCCAATGCAAAGGTGATGAGGTGGATCCTAGCTGTACAACCCTTCAGCTATAAGATGCAACATGGTGAGTGGGGTTTAAGGAACTCCTCATACCTGTTGATTTTCCTGCCTGTCTTGGACCACCTGTGTTGGCCTTCTCCCAAGTTGCAGCTTGATGTTACCAGATGGTGTCTCTTGGCTGCATAAAGAGAAGTGCCTTGCAGTGGACCGGTGAGTTGAAGGATTTCTTCATATCTGCTGATTTATCCACTTGGCCTGGAACATCTGCATTGGCCTGCTCTTCAGTTGCAGCTTGATGTCATTGGACTGCATCTTTTGGACCGGAGCGGCGGCTGTCAGCAGGTTTGACAGCTGACACTCAATTTTGCCGGCGTCGGTTCTCGAGCCCGCTGACAGCCACGGGCCGACTTCAAATTTTTTTTTTTTTTTTTTTTTACTTTTGGTAACTTTCGGGACCTCCGACTTAATATCGCCATGATATTAAGTCGGAGGGTGCACAGAAAAGCAACTTTTACTGCTTTTCTGTACACTTTCCCGGTGTCCGAAAAAATTAGCGCCTACCTTTGGGTAGGCGCTAATGTCATCTCACCTTCAGAAAGAAACTGAAAACCTGGCTGTTCGCTCAAGCTTACAGCTGAAGGAACATTCGACCAACCAGTACTGACTCACCTTTTTACCTTCCCACCCATTCCCTTCTCCCCCGTCCCTCCGCACCGGTCCCTGCCCTTCCCCTGCCCCCCCGTTCACCTCATCTGATCCGTCACCCACAGAATTTTATGCTAGAAACTGCTTAGGACAATTCTACCCGTCAAAAATTCAGATTCTCTATATGCAATCAGTTTGTTCGCTGACTATTTTGTTACATGGCTCTCCAATTGTACTCGTCTGATCTTCTTCTTCTCTTCTAATGCCCATGTTTATGCTCCCTGTTTTTTGTAACTTTGCCTTCTATATCATTGTTAATTGTTTTTTTCCCCCCTAGTTATACTGTAAACCAGTCCGATAAGACTTGGTCTTGAGCATTGGTATATTAAAAGAATTTAAATAAATAATACATTAATAAATAGGCGCTAATTTCTGTAAGCAAAATGTGAGGCTTGGCTGCACATTTTCCTTTCTGAATCGCGCGGGAATACCTGATAGGGCCATCAACGTGCATTTGCATGTTGCGGGCGCTATTAGGTTCGGAGGGGTTGGACGCGCGTTTTCGGCCCCTTACTGAATAATGCTAGCACGTCGAAAATGCGTGTCCAATCAAGGGTTTTAACAGTGTGCTCTTTCGGAGCGCACTGTACTGTATCGGCCCGACACGGGTCATTAAAACTTTATATGTGTGAACCAGCCCAGTGTCTGCCTCCTTCTATCCTTCTGCCTGTTTCACAAGCCGTATCCTCTCTCAGCTACCACACAGCCATTGTAGTAAGAGAGAAAAACACAAAAAACAGCAGCGCTACAGAAGTGTCCATACCTAGCAACTCTTCCTTGGTGAGAGAGAAGGTCCTCAAACCCCAAATGATGTAATCAGACAGTAAAATAATGTGGCAGGAAGATTCAGACATAATCCCCGGATGGAGTATACAAATCTTCCAGGCACATCCAGGCGCGTTACCTGTGCATATAACACCTCCTGCACTCCAGAAGGAGGCTCCTCTGCACAGAAGGGCATTAGCAGTGACTACGAGAGACTGAGATCATTCCTAGCACACCCTGGCTTATGAGCGAGGCTCCTTCCTGCAAGGTTTGTGCAAAATACTGACCCTTCTCTGCACAGAAAGCTCTTTCTAAGAAGAACTATCTTAATGTCCCTGAGATTGTCAGAGAGATGACCCCTCCCAGGGGTGACTGTACCTGAGAAGCAGGAAAGTGCCAGAGCAATGAACAGAAAGCTGCTGGTCCCCTCCATGGTCCAGGCCAGGTGCTCTCTCTCGTTCTCCTTTGTACAGGTCAGCAGGCTCCCTCAGCAGACAGAGCCTGTGCTGTAAATACACCCAGGCAGTCCCTCCCCCTCCATAATATACACCCAGCCAGTCCCTCCCCCTCCATAATATACACCCAGGCAGTCCCTCCCCCTCCATAATATACACCCAGGCAGTCCCTCCCCCTCCATAATGGTGGAATTACCAGGCTGATACCATAAGGGGAGGAGAAACCAGAGGAAGATTGATAGAGGAGGAGGATACGGTCAGTTAATCACAGGAGGAGATCAAGGAATGCACCAGGGCAGAACATCAGGAACGATTTGACCTCTCCCAGGACCTCGTGTTTAAGGAACCTGTTCAGTGAGGTTTCTTCAGGGACTTGAAGGGGTTCAGTTAATCCCCAGCCGCCCCTTCCCCAGCCGCCCCTTCCTCACCCCGACAGCCAGCGGGCAGGGAACGTCATCTCCTCTGCTGCCACGGGGTCCAAACCCACAGCTCGTCAGGAGCCCGCGGCGGCAGCAGCAGCAGCAGCAGCGGGAGTTCACCTGGCGTCAACGCGACTCTCAGGCTCCATCACGCCGCCCAGGGAGATCTGGCACGCTGCCACCGCACCACCCACACCCTGCCGTGGACGAAGAGCACCGGGAGACCCCCCCGCAACCCATGCTGAAGGGAAGGGTATTAGGTATCCTAGGCAAACCTTACAGCCTTGCACAAATGCACACACCCTCTAGAGATGCACACACACACACACACACACACACACATTATGCATTTATAACAGATTTTACATGAAGAAATAACCTTCAAAAGTACAGTGGCGGGAGGCACAGCTATCGCTTGCACTACGCATCACATATTCACATGCACTGCTGTGCTGCCAACCAGAAGGAGGCGCTCGCAGCTCCTAGGGAATTACTAATGTGTGCTGGATGTGGGCCTGGCCCTCACAACACTTTCCTCTCCCTTCCCCTATCTAACCCCCCCCCCCCCCCCCCCCCCGACATTTATTGAAAAATTGTAACTTGCCCCACCCACAGCCCCGCCCCCACAACACCCATTTTTCAAGCCCTGGAACTTATGCAGGGGGAGGCAGGGTTAGATTTTACGCACGCAACCCTTGGAAAATCCACCCCTAAGTTTTTGGGTACTTGCCAGGTACCTGTGACCTGGATTGGCCACTGTTGGAATCAGGATCCTGGGCTTGATGGACCCTTGATCTGACCCAGCATGGCAATTTCTTATGTTCTTATGTAATTTAGGAATCCTGCCGGGTACCTGTGACCTGGATTGGCCACTGTTGGAATCAGGATGCTGGGCTTGATGGACCTTTGATCTGACCCAGCATGGCAATTTCTTATGTTCTTATGTAATTTAGGAATCCTGCTGGGTACCTGTGACCTGGATTGGCCACTGTTGGAATCAGGATGCTGGGCTTGATGAACCCTTGGTCTGACCCAGCATGGCAATTTCTTATGTTCTTATGTAATTTAGGAATCCTGCCGGGTACCTGTGACCTGGATTGGCCACTGTTGGAATCAGGATGCTGGGCTTGATGAACCCTTGGTCTGACCCAGCATGGCAATTTCTTATGTTCTTATGTAATTTAGGAATCCTGCCGGGTACCTGTGACCTGGATTGGCCACTGTTGGAATCAGGATGCTGGGCTTGATGGACCCTTGGTCTGACCCTGCATGGCAATTTCTTATGTTCTTATGTAATTTAGGAATCCTGCCAGGTACCTGTGACCTGGATTGGCCACTGTTGGAATCAGGATGCTGGGCTTGATGGACCCTTGGTCTGACCCAGCATGGCAATTTCTTATGTTCTTATGTAATTTAGGAATCCTGCCAGGTACCTGTGACCTGGATTGGCCACTGTTGGAATCAGGATCCTGGGCTTGATGGACCTTTGATCTGACCCAGCATGGCAATTTCTTATGTTCTTATGTAATTTAGGAATCCTGCCGGGTACCTGTGACCTGGATTGGTCACTGTTGGAATCAGGATGCTGGGCTTGATGGACCCTTGATCTGACCCAGCATGGCAATTTCTTATGTTCTTATGTAATTTAGGAATCCTGCCGGGTACCTGTGACCTGGATTGGCCACTGTTGGAATCAGGATGCTGGGCTTGATGGACCCTTGGTCTGACCCAGCATGGCAATTTCTTATGTTCTTATGTAATTTAGGAATCCTGCCGGGTACCTGTGACCTGGATTGGCCACTGTTGGAATCAGGATGCTGGGCTTGATGGACACTTGGTCTGACCCAGTATGGCAATTTCTTATGTTCTTATGTAATTTAGGAATCCTGCCGGGTACCTGTGACCTGGATTGGCCACTGTTGGAATCAGGATGCTGGGCTTGATGGACCTTTGATCTGACCCAGCATGGCAATTTCTTATGTTCTTATGTAATTTAGGAATCCTGCCGGGTACCTGTGACCTGGATTGGCCACTGTTGGAATCAGGATGCTGGGCTTGATGGACCTTTGATCTGACCCAGCATGGCAATTTCTTATGTTCTTATGTAATTTAGGAATCCTGCCGGGTACCTGTGACCTGGATTGGCCACTGTTGGAATCAGGATGCTGGGCTTGATGGATCCTTGATCTGACCCAGCATGGCAATTTCTTATGTTCTTATGTAATTTAGGAATCCGGCCGGGGACCTGTAACCTGGATTGGCCACTGTTGGAATCAGGATGCTGGGCTTGATGGACCTTTGATCTGACCCAGCATGGCAATTTCTTATGTTCTTATGTAATTTAGGAATCCTGCCGGGTACCTGTGACCTGGATTGGCCACTGTTGGAATCAGGATGCTGGGCTTGATGGACCCTTGGTCTGACACAGTATGGCAATTTCTTATGTCCTTATATAATTTAGGAATCCTGCCGGGTACCTTTGACCTGGATTGACCACTGTTGGAATCAGGATGCTGGGCTTGATGGACCTTTGATCTGACCCAGCATGGCAATTTTGTTACAGTTTTGGCTGCAGTGCAACCGCCTCACCACCAGGGGTCCCTCTAGTGCTGGCTCTCCTGACAGGCCCAGGCCATCTCCCCTGTCCACTCTATGTTCTGGGTTGGCCCTTATAACCCTGCCTGACAGTTCCCTCGGTGCTTCGGCATCGAGCTCACCTGGGCTCCCTGCTCTAGCCTTGCTCGGCCTTCAGGCCTTTCCTTGCCTTGCGCGGCCTTCGGGCCTTTCCTTGCCTTGCCCTGCGTGGCCTTCGGGCCTTTCCTTGCCTTGCGCGGCCTTCGGGCCTTTCCTTGCCTTGCCCTGCGCGGCCTTCGGGCTTTTCCTTGCCTTGCCTTGCGTGGCCTTCAGGGCCTTCTTCCTCGCTTTTCTTACCTGGCCTACGGGCCTTCTGACCTGCCTGCTCTGCTTACGGTGTATGGCCTACGGGCCTTCTGTGTATGTGTGGCCTACGGGCCTTCTGACCTGCCTGCTCTGCTTACGGTGTGTGGCCTACGGGCCTTCTGTGTGTGTGTGGCATACGGGCCTTCTGACCTGCCTGCTCTGCTTACGGTGTGTGGCCTACGGGCCTTCTGTGTGTGTGTGTGTGGCCTACGGGCCTTCTGACCTGCTTTGCCCTGACCCAGCCTGAACCCAGACACTGCTACTTGCCGCCTGCCCTGACCCAGCCTAGACCCAGACACTGCTACTTGCTGCCTGCCCTGACCCAGCCTGAACCCAGACACTGCTACTTGCCGCCTGCCCTGACCCAGCCTGAACCCAGACACTGCTACTTGCTGCCTGCCCTGACCCAGCCTGGAACCAGACACTGTTTCTAGCCATTCCTGTCTCTCTCCACCTGGAGCCACCCTGCTGGGTGGTGTTCACGACTCCTGACCGGAGCCCAAGCGTAACAGTATGCCGAAGCCACCAAATTTCCAGGTGAAGAGATAGGTCTTGGTACTACCGGTGAGCCAATTTTTTCTTTTTCCTTCTACTCACATTATGCCTCATCCTCCAAGTTTTTATGTCTGTGCTTGTTGCCAGACTTTGAATTATCACAGTTACAAGAACTGTCTTGCCTGTCAACTCTCAGACCAAGAACACTGGGTATGCAGTGGTTGTCATAAGAGGAACGTCTCAGTACTATCAGGAATGTTTAAATTGTTTAAATCCTAAACCAGGGTGGTGGAAATGCTCCTGTCTTCCGTGTCTGTTACCACCAGGCAAACCCTGCCCCCATTGTTCTGCTTTAGGATCAGCTGTTCCATTAGAAAAAACAATCAGCTCTCCTAACCGGTATTCTGCTTCTGGCTCCACTAAAACAGACATTTTAGCTGGCAGTTTGTGGATAGAAAAACCCAGGACTTACCTGGCCAAGAAGGCTTCTGTGACACCAGTGCTAGAGCCTCATGAACAGGTTTCTCTCAAACGGAGAGAGTTGATTAACTCTAGCAGGGCTCTGCTTCCCACAGCTGCTGTTGAGACACTAACGAGCACATTCCCTAGACGTCCTAGAACTGCCTGTGCCTTCTCTAAACTGCTCCTCCAGAAACAAAATAAGGAGCCTCAGAGTTTGGCTCGAGGTATCAAGCCCACAGCAGTGCAATCTGTGTCTTCTATGTGCACTGCTTCTAACCTTGCTGCTCTGCCATCTGAGCCTGTTTCATCACCCCAAGAGGGGGCCAAGCCTGCTGCGTCGCCCCAAGAGGGAGCCGAGCCTGCTGCATCGCCCCAAGAGGGGGCCAAGCCTGCTGCATCGCCCCAAGAGGGGTCCGAGCCTGCTGCATCACCCCAAGAGGGGGCCAAGCCTGCTGCATCACCCCAAGAGGGGGCCAAGCCTGCTGCATCGCCCCAAGGAGGATCCAAGCCTGCTGCATCGCCCCAAGAGGGGCCCGAGCCTGCTGCATCGCCCCAAGAGGGATCCAAGCCTGCTGCATCACCCCAAGAGGGAGCCGAGCCTGCTACATCACCCCAAGAGGGGGCCAAGCCTGCTGCATTGCCCCGAGGAGGATCCAAGCCTGCTGCATCACCCCAAGAGGGGGCCAAGCCTGCTGCATCGCCCCAAGAGGGGTCCGAGCCTGCTGCATCGCCCCAAGAGGGATCCAAGCCTGCCGCATCGCCCCAAGAGGGGGCCAAGCCTGCCGCATCGCCCCAAGAGGGGGCCAAGCCTGCGTCATCGCCCGAGAGGGGTCCGAACCTGCTACAACGCCCCGAGAGGTGTTCGAGCCTGCTTCATCGCCCCGAGAAGGGTCCGAGCCTGCTTCATCGCCCCGAGAGGGGTCCGAGCCTGCTTCATCACCCCGAATGGGGTCCGAGCCTGCTTCATTGCCCCGAGAGGGGTCCAAGTCTGCTACAACGCCCCGAGAGGGGTCTGAACCTGCTACAACGCCCGGAGAGGTGTTCGAGCCTGCTTCATCACCCCGAGAGGGGTCCGAACCTGCTACAACGCCCGGAGAGGTGTTCGAGCCTGCTTCATCACCCCGAGAGGGGTCCGAACCTGCTACAACGCCCGGAGAGGTGTTCGAGCCTGCTTCATCGCCCCGAGAGTGGTCCGAGCCTGCTACAACGCCCGGAGAGGTGTCAGAACCTGCTTCATCGCCCCGAGAGGGGTCCGAGCCTGCTTCATCGCCCCGAGAAGGGTCCGAGCCTGCTTCATCGCCCCGAGAGGGGTCCGAGCCTGCCGCATCGCCCCGAGAGGGGTCCGAGCCTGCCGCATCGCCCCGAGAGGAATCCAAGCCTGCCGCATCGCCCCAAGAGGGGGCCAAGCCTGCTGCATCGCCCCGAGGAGGATCCAAGCCTGCTGCATCGCCCCAAGAGGGGGCCGAGCCTGCTGCATCGCCCCAAGAGGGATCCAAGCCTGCTGCATCACCCCAAGAGGGGTCCGAACCTGCTACAACGCCCGGAGAGGTGTTCGAGCCTGCTTCATCGCCCCGAGAGGGGTCCGAACCTGCTACAACGCCCGGAGAGGTGTTCGAGCCTGCTTCATCGCCCCGAGAGGGGTCCGAGCCTGCTTCATCGCCCCGAGAAGGGTCCGAGCCTGCTTCATCGCCCCGAGAGGGGTCCGAACCTGCTACAACGCCCGGAGAGGTGTTCCAGCCTGCTGTTTCATCCCGAGACGGGCCCGAGCCTGCTGCACTACCCCGAGACGAGCCTGCTAAACCGGTCCTGCTGCCACCCCCGGAGGGGCTCAAACCGGTACCACTAACAGACTTTCTGACTCAGCCATCTGAGCCTGTTGAATTGCTCCAGCTGTTGCTGCCCTCGGAGGGGTCTGATTTCATTTTTGAGTACCCCCTGCTAAGATGGGACCCAGGAGGAGGGGGAGGCCTTGCGGAGGGGGTACTGTTACAGTTTTGGCTGCAGTGCAACCGCCTCACCACCAGGGGTCCCTCTAGTGCTGGCTCAGGCCCAGGCCATCTCCCCTGTCCACTCTATGTTCTGGGTTGGCCCTTATAACCCTGCCTGACAGTTCCCTCGGTGCTTCAGCATCGAGCTCACCTGGGCTCCCTGCTCTAGCCTTGCGCGGCCTTCAGGCCTTTCCTTGCCTTGCCCTGCGCGGCCTTCAGGCCTTTCCTTGCCTTGCCCTGCGCGGCCTTCGGGCCTTTCCTTGCCTTGCCCTGCGCGGCCTTCGGGCCTTTCCTTGCCTTGCCTTGCGCGGCCTTCGGGCCTTTCCTTGCCTTGCCCTGCGCAGCCTTCGGGCCTTTCCTTGCCTTGCCTTGCGCGGCCTTCGGGCCTTCTTCCTCTCTTTTCTTACCTGGCCTACGGGCCTTCTGACCTGCCTGCTCTGCTTACAGTGTGTGGCCTACGGGCCTTCTCTGTATGTGTGGCCTACGGGCCTTCTGACCTGCCTGCTCTGCTTATGGTGTGTGGCCTACGGGCCTTCTGTGTATGTGTGGCCTACGAGGCCTTCTGACCTGCCTGCTCTGCTTACGGTGTGTGGCCTACGGGCTTCTGTGTGTGTGTGTGTGGCCTACGGGCCTTCTGACCTGCCTTGACCTGACTACGGTGTGTGGCCTACGGGCCTTCCGTGTGTATGTGTGGCCTACGGGCTTTCTGACCTGCCTTGCCCTGACCCAGCCTGAACCCAGACACTGCTACTTGCCGCCTGTCCTGACCCAGCCTAGACCCAGACACTGCTACTTGCCGCCTGCCCTGACCCAGCCTGAACCCAGACACTGCTACTTGCCGCCTGCCCTGACCCAGCCTGAACCGAGACACTGCTACTTGCTGCCTGCCCTGACCCAGCCTGGAACCAGACACTGTTTCTAGCCATTCCTGTCTCTCTCCACCTGGAGCCACCCTGCTGGGTGGTGTTCACGACTCCTGACCGGAGCCCAAGCGTAACAAATTTCTTATGTTCTTATGTAATTTAGGAATCCTGCCGGGTACCTGTGACCTGGATTGGCCACTGTTGGAATCAGGATGCTGGGCTTGATGGACCCTTGGTCTGACCCAGCATGGCAATTTCTTATGTTCTAATGTAATTTAGGAATCCTGCCGGGTACCTGTGACCTGGATTGGTCACTGTTGGAATCAGGATGCTGGGCTTGATGGACCTTTGATCTGACCCAGTATGGCAATTTCTTATGTTCTTATGTAATTTAGGAATCCTGCCGGGTACCTGTGACCTGGATTGGCCACTGTTGGAATCAGGATGCTGGGCTTGATGGACCCTTGGTCTGACCCAGTATGGCAATTTCTTATGTTCTTATGTAATTTAGGAATCCTGCCGGGTACCTGTGACCTGGATTGGCCACTGTTGGAATCAGGATGCTGGGCTTGATGGACCCTTGGTCTGACCCAGCATGGCAATTTCTTATGTTCTTATGTAATTTAGGAATCCTGCCGGGTACCTGTGACCTGGATTGGCCACTGTTGGAATCAGGATGCTGGGCTTGATGGACCCTTGGTCTGACCCAGCATGGCAATTTCTTATGTTCTTATGTAATTTAGGAATCCTGCCGGGTACCTGTGACCTGGATTGGCCACTGTTGGAATCAGGATACTGGGCTTGATGGACCCTTGGTCTGACCCAGCATGGCAATTTCTTATGTTCTTATGTAATTTAGGAATCCTGCCGGGTACCAGTGACCTGGATTGGTCACTGTTGGAATCAGGATGCTGGGCTTGATGGACCCTTGGTCTGACCCAGTATGGCAATTTCTTATGTTCTAATGTAATTTAGGAATCCTGCCGGGTACCTGTGACCTGGATTGGCCACTGTTGGAATCAGGATGCTGGGCTTGATGGACCCTTTGTCTGACCCAGTATGGCATGTCTTATCTTTTCTTTTGTTAACCAAGGAGGAATACGTATGGACAAATTGGCGGTAATAGATGACAAAGCCTAGAAATCATTGTAGGGTTTGCAGTCCCATTGATTGGGGCCAGTCCAGGATGGCTTCCATCTTGCTAGGGGGCCATGCAAAGGCAGGTCTGGGAATTGACAGCTCCAGTTTCTGGAGAGAGCCCTTCTCTAGCTTGCCATAAAGTTGGTTCTTGCAGGACTTGTCTCACTCGCAGCCGATGTTGCTTGAAATGTCTTTGACAACTCAAGGATATCATCCTAATGGGCAACAATATGAGAGTGAAGGAGGTCACTGAAGACTGAAAGACCGCAGGGGCATTGCATAGTCTGAAAGGCAGGACCAAGCATTAAAGGCAGTTTTCCAATCATTGCCCACAGATTTGGACCAAGTTATATGCCCCAGCAAGTCCAGTTAGTAAAGATTTGAGGTCCTCTCAGCAAGTCAAATAGTTCAGTGCTGAGGGGTGAATGGGTAACAATTCATCTTTGAAATCACACTAAGGCCACGGTAGTCTATGCGCGGGTGAAAAGACCACCTTTCTTCCCCAAAAGAAAACTCCAGCCCCTTCAGGGGAGGAGGACAGATGAGTAAAATCTCTCTCCAGGTTGTCTTAGACATATTTGCCCAAATTCTAAAAGCCTGGCATGCGTAAGATTGTGGGGGTTTCACGCGTGGCCGGGGCTTGAATGAGCTGCGTACATTTTACAAAAGGCCCAGCCAGGCACATAACCCCCCACCCCCCCCCCCCCCGATACGTGCCGAAGTGCCAGGCCGAAGAATGATGGGGGCGGGCCAGGACAGCGCCGTTCTACACTGTCCCGGGGAAGTGCGCGCCAGCAGCCGGCCTGCACACGGAGATTACCTCTGCTCCGGAGAAGCAGTAAGTAGCAAAACAAAAAAAGGGGGGGGATAGATAGTAGAGATGTGAATCGTGTCCTCGATCATCTTAACGATCGATTTCGGCTGGGAGGGGGAGGGAATCGTATTGTTGCCGTTTGGGTGTGTAAAGTATCGTGAAAATCGTTAAAATCGTGAGCCGGCACACTAAAACCCCCTAAAATCCACCCCCGACCCTTTAAATTAAATCCCCCACCCTCCCGAACCCCCCCCCAAATGCCTTAAATTACCTGGGGGTCCAGCGGCACACTAAAACACGGCAACTAAAACCCCCTAAAACCCACCCCGACCCTTTAAATTAAATCCCCCCCCAAATGCCTTAAATTACCTGGGGGTCCGTAGCGGCGGTCCATAGCTTAAATTACCTCCGTAGCGGCGGTCCGTAGCTAAATCAGGGGAAGGGGGAGAGCAGGAAAACCGGCACACTAAATCGTGTAGTCTTCAGCCGGCGCCATTTTGCAAAATGGCTGCCGCAAAATGGCGGCGGCCATAGACCAAAACGATTCGACGCAGGAGGTCGTTCCGGACCCCCGCTGGACTTTTGGCAAGTCTTGTGGGGGTCAGGAGGCCCCCCCAAGCTGGCCAAAAGTTCCTGGGTGTCCAGCGGGGGTCAAGGAGCGATTTCCTGCCGCGAATCGTTTTCCGTACGGAAAATGGCGCCGGCAGGAGATCGACTGCAGGAGGTCGTTCAGCGGGGGTCAGGAACCCTCGCTGAACGACCTCCTGCAGTCTATCTCCGTCGACCTAGGGTGGCCTCTCCCACCAATACTAGGCCCGAGAATTTACCAGCTTAATGGGACAGTTACAAGTGAAATGCCCAGCTGCAGCAAAATACATGCACAGATTGAGGAGTCTGCATTTGTTAACGCACCTCTGGATAGAGGCGTAGGTGATCCACCTGCATGAGCTCTTTAGGTGGGTCCTGAGGCTCTGGCACCCTCAATGGCATTATTAGATACTGAGATTGGGGGTGTTGTGGTTAGTGCAGTTGGACAGGTGAGCCTGTGCAGCCCACACTGAGGGCTGGTAGACATACCCTGAGTGGGAATAGCTGGAGCTTCACCTCTACCAACCGTCTCACCACAGCTTGAGTCCTTGCTTCCGATGGTCTTAGGCTTTTGGGAGGGCCCCTGGGGTAATTGCCAGAGAGTGAGATTCCAGGCCCAGGTGAACAGCCAGGGAAGGCAGCAGACAGTGAGATCAAGTAGAGAAGGCACAATTTGGGGACAAGCAGCAGACAGGCATGGGTCATGTCCAATGTCCAAAGTCCAGGAGGCAATCAGGAAGGTCAGAGAACAAGGAAGTCCAGCCAAGGAGACAGGGTGAGGTTGGGAACAAACCACCACAGAGAGGAGCAGGACCAGGTAGGGGGAGCCCGACCAGAACACAGAATCACAGAAGGAGGCAGTAACTCAGGAACACAAGTGAACAGGAACACCTGCAGACAACGTAGGGATAAGCAACACGCACTGAGGAGCAGATCACTCAGGAGACCTGTTGCCAAGGCAAGGACTGCAGGGCTGAATGAATGCAAATAGGCAGAGGTGGGTGACATCTTCCAAGGGTGACGCTGGGAGGGAGCAGCTGGGGACCGCATGATCTAACAAGATGATTTTAATGATACCTTCAATTAATAGCAACAGGCTTCTGTAAAGCCTGTTGCTATTAATTGTTTTAATGTTTATTTTATACTGTTACATGTAAAGCCTGTTGCTAAATTAATGTTTCACTGTAAACCGAGGTGATGTATTACTATACGTACCGCGGTATAGAAGAACCTATAAATAAATAAAATAATCAACAGAAGAACTGCAGTGTAATTTTTCAGTTCTTTCGGCACGCTGGAATGTACGCCATCTGGTCCAGGTGCTTTGCTACTCTTTAGTTTGTCCCTATGTCCTATTATATCTTCCAGGTACACTGAGATTTGTTTCATTTCCTCTGAATCATCACATTTGAATATATTTCTGGCATGGGTATCTCTCTTACATCTTCCTTAGTGAAGACTAAAGCAAATAATCCAATTAGTCTATCTGCTATGGCTTTGTCCTCCCTGAGTACCCCTTTTACCCCTTGATCATCTAATGGTCCATCTTACTCCCTTGCAGGCTTTTTACATTTAATGTACCTGAAAAAGTTTTTATTATGAGTTTTTGCTTCCACGGCAAGCTTCTTTTCAAATTCTCTCTTTGCCTTCCTTATCAATGCCTTGCCTCTGACTTGCCAGTGCTTACGCTGTTTCCTGTTTTCCTCATTCGGATCCCTTTTCCATTTCCTGAAAGATGTTCTTTTAGATATTATAGCCTCTCTCACCTCACCTTTTAACCATGCTAATAGTTTAGCCTTCTTTCCACCTTTTCTAATGCGTGGAATACATCTGGTCTGGGCTTCCAAGATGTTTTTTTTAAACAACGTCCATGCCTGAGATAAACTCTTAACCTTTGCAGTTGCTCCTTTCAGTTTTTCCCCTAACCATTTTCCTCATTTTATCATAATCACCTTTTTGAAAGTTAAATGCTGTCACAGTAGATTTCTTTAAGATCCTTCTTCCAGTTATTAAGTCAAATTGGATAATGTTGTGATCACTATTGCCAAGTGGCTCTGTCACTGTTACCTCTCGCACCAAATCCTGTGTTCCACTAAGGACTGAGTCTAAAATAGTTTCCCCTCTTGTTGGTTCTTGTAGCAGCTGTTTTATGAAGATCTGTGCTAAAAGCTTACATACATTATTACTGGAAAAATGCACAACTGTCTACTCATGATGTGTGGATGTCCAGATGTGGTTAGTCTAGGGAATGTAGATATCCACATTCAGCAGGTTTGTGGGACCAGCTTTGGGGCTTAGCTGGGTAAATCCTGGCATTTCGGTTTCCTGGCCCCCTCTCAGCATGAATTCATTACCTGGAGGAAACGGGGGTGGCTTCCGGGACATTGCATGGCTGGGGATTAAGTTAAACCTGTGATCCAAACATTGAACACCGTGCAGTGGAAGTTAGCTGGGTGACTCTGGTGCTAGCATGGGGGATGTCACATCTGGCAACTTTACCTGCCACTGACCACCCCGCTGAAATCTGACTTCTCCACTCCTAATTATCTTGTGACGAGCTTTATGAATCTTGCCTCCTATATAGTTTTTAAATGTGGCTCTTTTCCCCATTATTCATCTGCAGTCTTTAAGCCTTGCGTTTTATTCGTTTGGAATCGGATTTTTGCATTGTGCTACCTCGTGATCTTTTTTTTTGCATGGGATTTTCATGTTTGTTCCTTTCAGTGTATTTCTGACAATAAAGTGTGCCGGTTTTCGATTTACACGATTTACACGATTTACACGATATTTAAAAAACCCAAACTGCCACGATCCGATTCCCTCCCCCTCCCAGTCGAAATCGATCGTTAAGACGATCGATCACACGATTCACATCTCTATTGTGTATATTTAGATTCACATTCCTGAAATATGTTTCAGGATTCGGTAATTTAGTTATGCTCAGGAGCCTAACTCTTTAGGGCGTGATAATTAAGTTAAAAACATTTCTTCTTTTCCTCGGCTCAATGTGTACTGGACTCCCCATTTACCTATGATTATTACAGATATAAAAAATATTAGGTCCTGATAGGATTATTTTGTTAGTTAAAAGTATATTACTAATTATCTATTATCCAAGAACAAATGTTCTGTATATCTTGATTAAAATTCAAAAGAAATAAAAAAAAAAAAAAAAGCAGGCTTGGAAGATTCTCCCAAGGTTCTGCAGGGAGGCGGACAGTCTGGCCATTCCCTCGTGCTGAGGCCATCTGAAGCGCTTTGAGCGAGCCCTCAATGTCGGCTGGTGTGAGGCACGCCGCCGCCGGCGCGACAAAGCCGCGTGCATAAGGGGAACACTCTTATCCGGATTTTCTGTGACCATGGGAAGGAAGAGAAAGAGGAAGGACAGTGTTGCCTTGGGGGTGTGCAGGAAGTCCTAGAGAGTGGGGGTTAGGGGGGCAAGAAGGATATGCTAGAGACTCTGGTAGGTGATGAAACCATCTCCAGCAGACTGGTAAGGAGCTACCCAGGGTGAGAACAGCGTATTAAAAAAAATCAGTCAGACAGCAGCAGCCATGATGCAGTAAAAGATTATTTACTGATGCAAGCAGGGGGTAAGTAAATGTGAGACACACTCTCCACTTTAGACAGATTTACTCTTCAGATGTCCGACTTATGAACGTATGTGAAAGATGCATGAATGCACAATAGCTGGGGGTTGGAGCTCCTGCTCGGGTGTTCACTTTTTCTGGTATAATTTAATGTTCTGTAAGAATAAATCTGGAGCTCCTGTCATACCAGCAGGAATCCCCAGAGGGCTGTGATGGCGTCCTCACCGCTCGACGTGGTCTTGTCCGCCGCTCAGCAGAGTTTCTCACGATAATAGCAGTGATCCTCAGATATCAAGAACAGGTCCGGCTCACTAGAATATGAGAGAGAAGTGGGACACCATGAGCAAAGCACAGTAACCACGGGGAGTAGCCGCACCTCAATATCAAATGGCCACTAACCCTTCAGCCGTGACCCTGAATACCCGCACAGTGGAAGACGGGCATCTCATGTCATGGGGAAAAGTCAGACATGCAGCCAGAGGAAGGGAGCCCTAAACCTTGCTGGTCTTTCACTGACTAAGCCAGTCCTGGGCACAGCAAAGGCAAAGAGACTGTAGAGTCATGATACATTTACAGTGTGAGAGTCCCAATCCCCGCTGGGTACAGTCACAGCAGAGAGCTGGCAGAGGAGTCCCAATCCACGCTGGGTATAGTCACAGCAGAGAGCTGGAGAGGATTCCCAATCCCCGCTGGGTACAGTCACAGCAGAGAGCTGGAGAGGAGTCCCAGTCCCCACTGGGTACAGTCACAGCAGAGAGCTGGAGAGGATTCCCAATCTTCACTGGGTACAGTCACAGCAGAGAGCTGGAGAGGATTCCCAATCCCCGCTGGGTACAGTCACAGCAGACAGCTGGAGAGGAGTCCCAATCCTCACTGGGTACAGTCACAGCAGAGGGCTGGCAGAGGAGTCCCAATCCCTGTTGGGTACAGTCACAGCAGAGGGCTGGCAGAGGAGTCCCAATCCCCGCTGGGTACAGTCAGAGCAGAGAGCTGCAGAGGATTCCCAATCCCTGCTGGGTACAGTCAAAGCAGACAGCTGCAGAGGAGTCCCAATCCCCGCTGGGTACAGTCACAGCAGAGAGCTGGAGAGGATTCCTAATCCCCACTGAGTACAGTCACAGCAGAGAGCTGGAGAGGATTCCCAATTCCCGCTGGGTAGAGTTACAGCAGAGAGCTGGAGAGGAGTCCCAGTCCCCGCTGGGTACAGTCACAGCAGAGAGCTGGAGAGGACTCCCAATCCCCGCTGGGTAGAGTTACAGCAGAGAGCTGGAGAGGAGTCCCAATCCCCGCTGGGTACAGTCACAGCAGAGAGCTGGAGAGGATTCCCAATCCCCGCTGGGTACAGTCACAGCAGAGGGCTGGCAGAAGAGTCCCAATCCCCAGTGGGTAGAGTCACAGCAGAGACCTGGAGAGGTTTCCTAATCCCTGCTGGGTACAGTCACAGCAGAGAGCTGCAGAGGATTCCCAATCCCCGCTGGGTACAGTCACAGCAGAGGGCTGGCAAAGGAGTCCAAATCCCCACTGGGTACAGTCACAGCAGAGACCTGGAGAGGATTCCTAATCCCCGCTGGGTACAGTCACAGCAGAGAGCTGGAGAGGAGTCCCAGTCCCCGCTGGGTACAATCACAGCAGAGAGCTGGAGAGGATTCCCAATCCCCGCTGGGTAGAGTTACAGCAGAGAGCTGGAGAGGAGTCCCGGTCCCCGCTGGGTAGAGTTACAGCAGAGAGCTGGAGAGGAGTCCCATTCCCCACTGGTTACAGTCACAGCAGAGAGCTGGAGAGGAGTCCCAATCCCTGCTGGGTACAGTCAAAGCAGAGAGCTGCAGAGGAGTCCCAATACCCACTGGGAACAGTCACAGCAGAGAGCTGGAGAGGAGTCCCAATCCCCGCTGGGTACAGTCCCAGTAGAGGGCAGACATAAGAGTCCCAATCCCCACTGGGTACAGTCCCAGTAGAGAGCTGGAGAGGAGTCCCAATCCCCGCTGGGTACAGTCACAGCAGAGAGCTGGCAGAGGAGTCCCGGTCCCCGCTGGATACAGTCACAGCAGAGAGCTGGCAGAGGAGTCCCGGTCCCCTCTGAATACAGTAACAGCAGAGAGCTGGCAGAGGAGTCCCGGTCCCCTCTGAGTACAGTAACAGCACTGAACACTCATTTCGTTGTCATGAAGTTTCTGTGTTTTGAGGACTGGACTCCTCTTGTGAATTTCAGTAAATGTGAAGCTGTCTGAGGTGGGGAGGGGAAGGAATAAGCACCCAGTTCTGCAGAAATACACTGGACCCACTCTTCCTTCACCAGTGCCAGGGGATCCAGTGATATCCTGAATCATTCCCTCACCCTTAGCAGGCGCTTCATACTCACACTTTCTTCTCTTGGCAGAATAAACATATATTCCCATAAGATACCCCATCACTGCCGCAGACAGGTATATAAATTCGGAAGCAGCCTCTGCGCTGTGCGTATGAAGAACAATCAGCCTGCAAGTATAAAATATGAAGGTTGTGAGATACTGATAGAGCTGGGGATTAGAACTGAGGCATAGGGGGATAAAGTGACTCACCCTGAGGTCACACACAGAGAGTCAGTGACAGAGCTGGGATTAGAGATGAGGCACAGGGGGATAAAGTGACTCACCCTGAGGTCACACACAGAGAGTCAGTGACAGAGCTGGGGATTAGAGCTGAGGCACAGGGGGATAAAGTGACTCCCCATGAGGTCACACACAGAGAGTCAGTGACAGAGCTGGGATTAGAGATGAGGCACAGGGGGATAAAGTGACTCACCCTGAGGTCACACACAGAGAGTCAGTGACAGAGCTGGGATTAGAGATGACGCACAGGGGGATAAAGTGACTCACCCTGAGGTCACACACAGAGAGTCAGTGACAGAGCTGGGATTAGAGATGAGGTACAGAGGGATAAAGTGACTCCCCCTGAGGTCACACACAGAGAGTCAGTGACAGAGCTGGTATTAGAGATGACGCACAGGGGGATAAAGTGACTCACCCTGAGGTCACACACAGAGAGTCAGTGATAGAGCTGGGATTAGAGCTGAGGCACAGGGGGATAAAGTGACTCACCCTTAGGTCACACACAGAGAGTCAGTGACAGAGCTGGGATTAGAGATGAGGCACAGGGGGATAAAGTGACTCCCCCTGAGGTCACACACAGAGAGTCAGTGACAGAGCTGGGATTAGAGATGAGGTACAGAGGGATAAAGTGACTCCCCCTGAGGTCACACACAGAGAGTCAGTGACAGAGCTGGTATTAGAGATGACGCACAGGGGGATAAAGTGACTCACCCTGAGGTCACACACAGAGAGTCAGTGACAGAGCCGGGGATTAGAGCTGAGGCACACGGGGATAAAGTGACTCACCCTGAGGTCACACACAGAGAATCAGTGACAGAGCTGGGATTAGAGATGAGGCACAGGGGGATAAAGTGACTCACCCTGAGGTCACACACAGAGAGTCAGTGACAGAGCTGGGATTAGAGATGAGGCACAGGGGGATAAAGTGACTCACCCTGAGGTCACACACAGAGAGTCAGTGACAGAGCTGGGGATTAGAGCTGAGGCACAGGGGGATAAAGTGACTCACCCTGAGGTCACACACAGAGAATCAGTGACAGAGCTGGGATTAGAGATGAGGCACAGGGGGATAAAGTGACTCACCCTGAGGTCACACACAGAGAGTCAGTGACAGAGCTGGGATTAGAGATGAGGTACAGAGGGATAAAGTGACTCCCCCTGAGGTCACACACAGAGAGTCAGTGACAGAGCTGGGATTAGAGATGACGCACAGGGGGATAAAGTGACTCACCCTGAGGTCACACACAGAGAGTCAGTGACAGAGCTGGGATTAGAGATGAGGCATAGGGGGATAAAGTGACTCACCCTGAGGTCACACACAGAGAGTCAGTGACAGAGCTGGGATTAGAGCTGAGGCACAGGGAGATAAAGTGACTCACCCTGAGGTCACACACAGAGAAACAGTGACAGAGCTGGGATTAGAGCTGAGGCACAGGGGGATAAAGTGACTCACCCTGAGGTCACACACAGAGAGTCAGTGACAGAGCTGGGATTAGAGCTGAGGCACAGGGGGATAAAGTGACTCACCCTGAGGTCACACACAGAGAGTCAGTGACAGAGCTGGGATTAAAGCTGAGGCACAGGGGGATAAAGTGACTCACCCTGAGGTCACACACAGAGAGTCAGTGACAGAGCTGGGATTAGAGATGAGGCACAGGGGGATAAAGTGACTCACCCTGAGGTCACACACAGAGAGTCAGTGACAGAGCTGGGATTAGAGATGAGGCACAGGGGGATAAAGTGACTCACCCTGAGGTCACACACAGAGAGTCAGTGACAGAGCTGGGATTAGAGATGAGGCACAGGGGGATAAAGTGACTCACCCTGAGGTCACACACAGAGAGTCAGTGACAGAGCTGGGATTAGAGCTGAGGTACAGGGGGATAAAGTGACTCACCCTGAGGTCACATACAGAGAAACAGTGACAGAGCTGGGATTAGAGCTGAGGCACAGGGGGATAAAGTGACTCACCCTGAGGTCACACACAGAGAGTCAGTGACAGAGCTGGGATTAGAGCTGAGGCACAGGGGGATAAAGTGACTCACCCTGAGGTCACACACAGAGAGTCAGTGACAGAGCTGGGATTAAAGCTGAGGCACAGGGGGATAAAGTGACTCACCCTGAGGTCACACACAGAGAGTCAGTGCCAGAGCTGGGAGTAGAGCTGAGGCACAGGGGGATAAAGTGACTCTCCCTGAGGTCACACACAGAGAGTCAGTGACAGAGCTGGGATTAGAGCTGAGGCACAGGGGGATAAAGTGACTCTCCCTGAGGTCACACACAGAGAGCCAGTGACAGAGCTGGGATTAGAGCTGAGGCACAGGGGATAAAGTGACTCTCCCTGAGGTCACACTCAGAGAGTCAGTGACAGAGCTGGGATTAGAGCTGAGGCACAGGGGGATAAAGTGACTCTCCCTGAGGTCACACACAGAGAGTCAGTGACAGAGCTGGGATTAGAGCTGAGGCACAGGGGGATAAAGTGACTCTCCCTGAGGTCACACACAGAGAGTCAGTGACAGAGCTGGGATTAGAGCTGAGGCACAGGGGGATAAAGTGACACACCCTGAGTTCACACACAGAGAGTCAGTGACAGAGCTGGGATTAGAGCTGAGGCACAGGGGGATAAAGTGACTCTCCCTGAGTTCACACACAGAGAGTCAGTGACAGAGCTGGGGATTAGAGCTGAGGCACAGGGGGATAAAGTGACTCACCCTGAGGTCACACACAGAGAGTCAGTGACAGAGCTGGGATTAGAGCTGAGGCACAGGGGGATAAAGTGACTCTCCCTGAGGTCACACTCAGAGAGTCAGTGACAGAGTTGGGATTAGAGCTGAGGCACAGGGGGATAAAGTGACTCTCCCTGAGGTCACACTCAGAGAGTCAGTGACAGAGCTGGGATTAGAGCTGAGGCACAGGGGGATAAAGTGACTCTCCCTGAGGTCACACACAGAGAGTCAGTGACAGAGCTGGGATTAGAGCTGAGGTACAGGGGGATAAAGTGACTCACCCTGAGGTCACACAGAGAGTCAGTGACAGAGCTGGGATTAGAGATGAGGTACAGGGGGATAAAGTGACTCTCCCTGAGGTCACACACAGAGAGTCAGTGACAGAGCTGGGATTAGAGCTGAGGCACAGGGGGATAAAGTGACTCACCCTGAGGTCACACAGAGAGTCAGTGACAGAGCTGGGATTAGAGCTGAGGTACAGGGTGATAAAGTGACTCACCCTGAGGTCACACACAGAGAGTCAGTGACAGAGCTGGGATTAGAGCTGAGGTACAGGGGGATAAAGTGACTCTCCCTGAGGTCACACACAGAGAGTCAGTGACAGAGCTGGGATTAGAGCTGAGGCACAGGGGGATAAAGTGACTCACCCTGAGGTCACACACAGAGAGTCAGTGACAGAGCTGGGATTAGAAGCTGAGGTACAGGGGGATAAAGTGACTCACCCTGAGGTCACACACAGAGAGTCAGTGACAGAGCTGGGATTAGAGCTGAGGCACAGGGGGATAAAGTGACTCACCCTGAGGTCACACACAGAGAGTCAGTGACAGAGCTGGGATTAGAGCTGAGGCACAGGGGGATAAAGTGACTCTCCCTGAGGTCACACACAGAGAGTCAGTGACAGAGCTGGGATTAGAGCTGAGGTACAGGGGGATAAAGTGACTCTCCCTGAGGTCACACACATATATTTATCAGTGGTAGATGCAGGTTTTAGGATTCAGGTATAAGGGGATAAAGTAATTTATCTGAGATGTCTTCAGGAGAATCACTTTCATGCAGTCCTCAAAGGGTAAAGTCTGTGGTAACTTTTTTACCCACAGATGTTTCAAAGAGATTTATGTGCATTAATGTGAGCTCCAAAGGGAAGAGAAGAGAGTTGAGGAGGGGGTCCCTCCGCCAGGAAAGGTCCTGAAGGGCTTTCCTGTGTGTGAGTGCTGGAATTATAGCCAGGACATTCACACTCTTGGTTTTCCTGTCCCAGGAAATGACTCAAGGTAACTGTTGGAGGGTTAAAGAAAATGAATAAACATTTATTACTGAAAATTACCTCAATACGTTTACGATTGCATGGACCTTCATACTTTACACAAATCGTCTTATTGCTGGTTCTAATAAAGGAGAGAGAAATATGGGAAGGAGAGAGGCAAAGAGGAGAGAGGAAACAGACAGGGAGTGAAGAGTATTGAGAGTGAGAGTAGAAAGAGACAGGAAGTGAAGAGTATTGAGAGTGAGGGTAGAAAGAGACAGGAAGTGAAGAGTATTGAGAGTGAGAGTAGAAAGAGACAGGAAGTGAAGAGTATTGAGAGTGAGGGTAGAAAGAGTCAGGGAGTGAAGAGTATTGAGAGTGAGGGTAGAAAGAGTCAGGGATTGAAGAGTATTGAGAGTGAGGGTAGAAAGAGACAGGAAGTGAAGAGTATTGAGAGTGAGAGTAGAAAGAGACAGGAAGTGAAGAGTATTGAGAGTGAGTGTAGAAAGAGTCAGGGAGTGAAGAGTATTGAGAGTGAGGGTAGAAAGAGACAGGAAGTGAAGAGTATTGAGAGTGAGGGTAGAAAGAATCAGGGATTGAAGAGTATTGAGAGTGAGGGTAGAAAGAGACAGGGAGTGAAGGGTATTGAGAGAGAATAGAAAGAGACAGGAAGTGAAGAGTATTGAGAGTGAGAGTAGAAAGAGACAGGAAGTGAAGAGTATTGAGAGTGAGGGTAGAAAGAGTCAGGGATTGAAGAGTATTGAGAGTGAGAGTAGAAAGAGACAGGAAGTGAAGAGTATTGAGAGTGAGGGTAGAAAGAATCAGGGATTGAAGAGTATTGAGGGTGAGGGTAGAAAGAGTCAGGGAGTGAAGAGTATTGAGAGTGAGGGTAGAAAGAGACAGGGAGTAAAGATTATTGAGAGTGAGGGTAGAAAGAGTCAGGGAGTGAAGGGTATTGAGAGAGAATAGAAAGAGACAGGGAGTGAAGAGTATTGAGAGTGAGAGTACAAAGAGACAGTGTGAAGAGTATTGAGAGTGAGGGGAGGTAGAACAAAATTGTAGAGCAATGGAGACAGTCAAGAATGGAGAGGGACATAAAGTGGAGGGGAGATTCCCAAGAAGAGGGGGAAGGAAGGGGGAGAGTGAAATTGGGGAGAGAGTGATGAAGAGGTCAGTGAGAGCCAAGAAAGGTGAAAGAATGTTAGAGTGGATGGAGAAGAGATGGAGGAATGTTGGAGGAGAGAGAAACAGAGAGAATTGGATGAATGAGATGTTAATGGGAGAGAATGAGTGATAGAGAAGTCAGAGTCCCAAAAAAATGGTAGAAGGACGTGAAACAGAGATGTAGAAAATTAGGAGGAATGGAAGACAAAGAGAGAAAATGGAGAATTTAGTGTATATTACTTTGGCAACACTTTTAAAACTGTCATGCCAATAAATTTATCTGAATCTGAGTACTGAAAGGGAGAGTAATCAAGGGTGGGAATGACAAATAAAATGATGGATGTCATAATGCTTCTGTATCGCTCCATGGTGAGACCGCACCTTGAATACTGTGTACAATTCTGGTTGCCACATCTCAAAAAAGATATAATTGCGATGGAGAAGGTACAGAGAAGGGTGACCAAAATGATAAGGGGATGGAACAGCTCCCCTATGAGGAAAGACTAAAGAGGTTAGGACTTTTCAGCTTGGAGAAGAGACGACTGAGGGGGGATATGATATTTTATTTATTTATTTATGGTTTTTTTATACCGGCAATCATGAACTTGTTCACATCATGTCGGTTTACAGAAAACAGGGGTGCGAATAATACAACCAAAAACAAAATAACGTGATGAAGAGAGGCAGTTACAATTACAAGGGCTAATGAACTGGGATTGTAAGAAATAGAGAGAGATAGAGAAGGTTAATTATATACAGGTGTACAATATAAATATGGTGTCTCAAATATACAGCATCTTAGCAGAGAATTTATTAATGGTGCATGTTAGGTGGAGTTCGGGAAGGCTTGTCTGAAAAGCCATGTCTTGAGTCTTTTCCTAAAGGTTAGGAGGCATGGTTCGTTTCTGAGATCTGGAGGGATGGAGTTCCATAACGGTGGGCCTGCTGTGGAAAGGGCTCAGTCTCTTAAGGTACAGTGATTGGTGGTTTTCGTGGGTGGAACAACGAGGCATCCTCTGTAGGCTTCCCTGGTCGGTCTTGTGGATTTGTGTAAACGGGGAGGAATTTGTAGGTCGATTATGGTATGTAGGTGAATTATTTTGTATATCAAGGTGATGGATTTATAAATGACTCTGAAATGAATTGGTAACCAGTGGAGGTCTTGTAGCACTGGGGAGATATGGTCTCTTTTCCTAGTGTTTGTCAGTAGACGGGCTGCTGCGTTTTGGACCATTTGGAGCGGTTTTGTGTATGAGGAGGGGAGGCCAAGTAAAGTGGAGCTGCAGTAGTCCAGTTTGGAGAAAATGAGGGCTTGGAGGATGGTTCTGAAGTCTTTGGCATGGAATAGTGGTCTTATCCTTTTTAACACTTGCAGTTTGTAGAAGCAGTCTTTGGTGGTTTTATTGATGTGGGCTTTGAAGTTCAGTTTATTGTCGATTAGCACACCAAGATCTCTCACATGAGTGGTTTGTAGGTTGGTTGGCAGAGAGGCTGTGAGATTGTTATCCAGAGTTATGAGTAATACTTCAGTTTTGGCGGAGTTTAGTATCAGATTTAGGCTGTTGAGAAGGCTTTTGATTTCTTGGTGACAGGATTCCCAGTAATCAAGGGTTTTTGAGTATGATTCTTTGATGGGGATCAGGATCTGGATGTCGTCTGCATAGAGAAAGTGTATTAAATTGAGGTTGTTAAGGAGTCGGCAGAGTGGTAGGAGGTAAATATTAAAGAGTGTAGGGGATAAAGAGGAACCTTGTGGGACTCCGATGGTTGAGTCGTGGCGTGATGATTCTTTATTTTGGATTTTTACCTTGTAGCCTCTGTTAGTTAGAAACGATTTGAACCAGGAGAGCGCTAAACCAGAGATTCCTATCGCAGCTAGCTGGTTGATGAGGATGGCGTGATTTACGGTATCGAAAGCTGCTGAAAGGTCCAGAAGGATCAATAGAAAGGATTGACCTTTGTCTGTGCCTAAAATGAGGAGGTCTGTTAGGGAAGTAAGTAAGGATTCTGTGCCCCGTTTTTTGCGGAATCCATGTTGGGAGGCGGATAGAATATTGTTGTCTTCGATGAAGTCCGATAGTTGGGAGTTCACAAGCCTTTCCATAATCTTAGCTATGATAGGAAGATTAGCTATTGGACGGTAGTTGTTGGGGTCTTTTAGGTCCAGGTTGGGTTTTTTTAAAAGTGGTTTGAGTGAGGCTTGTTTGAGGTCTTCTGGGAAGGAACCTTGGGAAAGCGAGCAGTTGATGATGATATGATAGAAAGCGAGCAATTGATGATGATGATGATAGAGGTCTTTAAGATCATGAGAGGTCTTGAACGAGTATATGTGACTCAGTTATTTACACTTTCGAATAATAGAAGATCTAGGGGCATTCCAAGAAGTTAGCAAGTAGCACATTTAAGATAATCGGAGAAAATTATTTTTCACTCAACGCACAATATTACTTTTACTGAAAGCAAATGTTACTGTTACTGACTTGATGTGCAATGATGAAATGATCTTTACAGCAGTAATTTAAGTTCTAGATGTTTACTGTTACTGAATCGATGTGCAATGATGAATGATCTTTACAGCTGTACTTTTAGTTCTAGATGTTACTTTTACTGAATCGATGTGCAATAATGAAATGATCTTTACAGCTGTAATTTTAGTTCTAGATGTTACTGTTACTGAATCGATGTGCAATGATGAAATGATCTTTACAGCTGTACTTTTAGTTCTAGATGTTACTTTTACTGAATCGATGTGCAATAATGAAATGATCTTTACAGCTGTAATTTTAGTTCTAGATGTTACTGTTACTGACTTGATGTGCAATGATGAAATGATCTTTACAGCTGTAATTTTAGTTCTAGATGTTACTGTTACTGAATCGATGTGCAATGATGAAATGATCTTTACAGCTGTACTTTTAGTTCTAGATGTTACTTTTACTGAATCGATGTGCAATGATGAAATAATGATCTTTACAGCAGTACTTTTAGTTCTTGATGTTACTGTTACTGAATCAATGTGGCAATGATGAAATGATCTCTTTACAGCTGTACTTTTTAGTTCTAGATGTTACTTTTTACTGAATCGATGTGCAATAATGAAAGATTCTTTACAGCTGTAATTTTAGTTCTAGATGTTACTTTTACTGAAGTCGATGTGCAATTGATGAAATGATCTTTACAGCTGCACTTTTAGTTCTAGAATGTTACTTTTACTGAACTGATGTGCAATGATGAAAGATCTTTACAGCTGCACTTTTATTTCTAGATGTTACTTTTACTTAACTGATGTGCAATGATAAATGATCTTCACAGCTGCATCTTTTAATTCTAGATGTTACTTTTACTGAATCAATATGCAATGATGAAGGATCTTTACAGCAGTACTTTTAGTTCTTGATGTTACTGTTACTGAATCGATGTGCAATGATGAAATGATCTTATAGCAGTACTTTTAGTTCTAGATGTTACTTTTACTGAATCAATGTGCAATGATGAAATGATCTTTACAGCTGTACTTTTAGTTCTAGATGTTACTGTTACTGAATCAATGTGCAATGATGAAATGATCTTTACAGCTGTACTTTTAGTTCTAGATGTTACTTTTACTGAATCGATGTGCAATAATGAAATGATCTTTACAGCTGTAATTTTAGTTCTAGATGTTACTGTTACTGAATCGATGTGCAATGATGAAATGATCTTTACAGCAGTACTTTTAGTTCTAGATGTTACTTTTACTGAATCAATGTGCAATGATAAATAATGATCTTTACAGCAGTACTTTTAGTTCTAGATGTTACTTTTACTGAATCAATGTGCAATGATGAAATAATGATCTTTACAGCTGTAATTTTAGTTCTAGATGTTACTGTTACTGAATCGATGTACAATGATGAAATGATCTTTACAGCAGTACTTTTAGTTCTAGATGTTACTTTTACTGATCAATGTGCAATGATGAAATGATCTTTACAGTTGTACTTTTAGTTCTAGATGTTACTTTTTCTGAATCGATGTGGCAATGATGAAATGATCTTTACAGTTGTACTTTAGTTCTAGATGATACTTTTACTGAATCAATGTGCAATGATAGATAGAAACATAGAAACATAGAAATGACGGCAGAAGAAGACCAAACTGCCCATCCAGTCTGCCCAGCAAGCTTCACACATTTTTTCTCTCATACTTATCTGTTTCTCTTAGCTCTTGGTTCTATTTCCCTTCCACCCCCACCATTAATGTAGAGAGCAGTGATGGAGCTGCATCCAAGTGAAATATCAAGCTTGATTAGTTAGGGGTAGTAGGGGTAGTAACCGCCGTAACAAGCCAGCTACTCCCCTCTTGTGAGTGCAAATCCTTTTTCCCATTTCCTCTTGCTGTTGAAGCTTAGAGCGATGTTGGAGTCACAGTAAGCATGTGTATGTTTATTGAATAAGGGTATTGTGTCCAGGCAGTAGCCATCATTCTGGCGAGTCACCCACTCTTCATTGGTGGCCTCTTGACTTTATGGATCCACAGTGTTTATCCCACGCCCCTTGAAGTCCTTCACAGTTCTGGTCTTCACCACTTCCTCCGGAAGGGCATTCCAGGCATCCACCACCCTCTCCGTGAAGAAATACTTACTGACATTGGTTCTGAATCTTCCTCCCTGGACAGCTGTACTTTTAGTTCTAGATGTTACTGTTACTGAATCGATGTGCAATGATGAAATGATCTTTACAGCTGTACTTTCAGTTCTAGATGTTACTTTTACTGAATCAATGTGCAATGATGAAATGATCTTTACAGCTGTCTTTTAGTTCTAGATGTTACTGTTACTGAATCGATGTGCAATGATGAAATGATCTTTACAGATGTACTTTTAGTTCTAGATGTTACTGTTACTGAATCGATGTGCTATGAAGTAAATGACCATTTCAGCTGTACTTTTAGTTCTAGATGATACTCTTACTGTTAGGATCATGGACCCTTGGGCCGGCTGAGACAGTGGATGGTATGCTGTGGAGGCCCACAGCAAGCTTCACAGCCGGGAGGCGGCACGGAAGAGACTCAGAGGGGTTTCACCAATGGAAGTCCGAGGTCCCCCCAGGAGGAGCCCGTAGGGACCCAGACCTCTTTGAATTAGGTGGGACCCTATGCGACCAAGGTTCCTGGCTGCAGCCGAAGAGATGAACGGAGGACGGCTTGGTGCAGGTAGATGAAGAGCCTTTACCCTCAGAAGGCCGCGGCTTCCCCAGGAGGAGCCCGTGAGAGTCAGAGCCTCTGGGACTTAGGAGAATCCTCTGGGCCAGCAAGTACCGGATACCTGAGATGATGGAAGAAGCCGAAGTCGGAGTCCAAGAGAGAAGCCAGGTCAAAAGCCAGAAGTCATAGATCCAAACCAAAGCCAAGACAAAACCTGAAGACAGACTCGTGGGACAGAGCCAGGACAAAATCCAGAAGTCAGAGGACGAACCAAAACCAGGAGTGGAAGCTGAAGACGAAGAAGGAGATGAAGCAGGGTCAGAAGCCAGGAGTCAAGAGTCAGCGGAGATGAACCGAAGTCCAACGCAGCAACTAGAGACATAGAAGACTGTGAACCTCGTTGCAAGGTGCTGTCTAGGTGAAGCTGCAGGGTTTAAGTACCCTGCAGCATCTGACGTCATCCAGGGCGTCCTCTATAGGTTTCCCGCGCTGGCCCCTTTAAGAATGGCTCCTCCTCGCGCACACATCTAGGGGCAGGGCCAGCCACCGTGGATTGTTGGCGTCTCTCCCAAGGAGGGAGAGGCACGCTGGAGGCCATGCAGGAGCGAGAAGACCGTGAAATGGCCCGGGCTGTCCCCGAGGCACGTGGAGGGACCGGGGCATGGCCCAGGACCGCAACAGTTACTGAATCAATGTGCAATGATGAAATGATCTTTACAGCTGTACTTTTAGTTCTAGATGTAACTTTTACTGAATCTTTGTGTATTGATGAAATTATCTTTACAGCTGTACTTTAGATCTGGATTTTGCAATTAATGTCTTTAACACATTGCGATCTCTTTAGTTTTTTAATTTATCGGTCATTGTAAAAGCCATTTATCCAAATTCCTGCAATCTACCGGGAGATAATACCCTTATTCAATAAACATACACACGGTTAATGTGACTCCAACATTGCTCCAAGCTTCAACGGCAAGAGGAAATGTGGGAAAAAGATTTGCATTCACAAAAAAACTAGGAATAGCTGGCTTGTTAAGGCGGTTACTACCCCAAACCAAATAAGCCTGATACTTCACTTTCAATGCATAACCAGCATAGCTCTCTGCTTCAACGGCAGGGGGAATGAAGAAAAGATGATTTATATTCGGACAACAACCAACAAGAACTGAATTACATATTCTGGGTAAACAAATAAGCAATGGGTGTAGATTGCTTATTATGGCATTTACTACCCCGAATCAATTAAGCCTGATACTTCACTTGGAATACATATCCAGCACAGCTCACTGCTTCAACGGCAGGGGAGAATGAAGAAAGAAGGTTTATATTCAGACAACCAACAAGGACCAAATTGCACAGGCTGGGTAAACAAGCGTGGGAGTAGTTTGCTTATTACGGCAGTTACTACCCCATACCAATTAGCTAGATACTTCACTTAGATGCAGCTCCAGCACTTCTATCTACATCGATGGCGGGGGTGGAAGGGAAATAGAACCAAAAAGTTACTTATAAGGGCCAAGAATAACAGACAAGTATGAACAAATAGGTGTGAAAGCTTACTGGGCAGACTGGATGGGCCGTTTGGTCTTCTTCTCTGTCATTTCTATGTTTCTATGTTTCTATATGATGTCAGCCAAGGTGGCACTTCTGGAACTCAGCTACTCCATGGCATCCTTGAAGGGCTGCAGGATTTTTACCAGCTGACTCATGACTCATGACTAACCAATCATGATGCCCTAGGGGAATCTGCACACCTATGTCCATTTCTGCAGAAAATTCATGAAGGGATGTCTGCAGCTCCACTAACCTCTCCAGCATCATAAAAGTGGATTCCACCAGGTGGCAATGTCTTGTGATGCATGTCCAAATCAGTCTGCTTTTGTCGGAGAACCTGCTCCACCTTCACCCTTCCGTAGAAGTGCGCTGCTATGTTCCTGCACTTGTATATTAACGTACGCAGGTATTCATTCTCTTGTTGCTTCACTACCAGGTGCAGAGTGTGTGCAAAACATCAGATGTTCTGAAAGTGCCCATCGGATATTGCCTTTACCATGTTTGCACCATTGTCTGTGACAAAGAACCCTGCCTGAAGATTCCAGACTCGCTGGTGTAGCTGCCAGTCCGCCAGCATCTGTCTGATGCATGCTAGAATATTGGCTGCGGTATGGGCCTCGTCCGTCAGGTGGGTGTGCAGTAAAGCCCACCTCCACCCTGATACTTGTTCACTAATAGAGTTGCTGCCTGCCCCTGCCTCAGCCAGGTCCCACCAGTGTGCTGTCAGGGAGAGCTAAGAGTGTGCAGCATTCATGGCGATCCAGATATCGCAGGTGAAATGCACACTCTCCTCTGCTTTAGCTAGCAGCACTTGGATGCGACTGAGACACTGCTTGTACAGCCTGGGGATGACCTTTCTGCTAAATGAGGTTCTGGAGGGGACTTTGTAATTTGGAACTACGACCTGCAACAAACACTTGAAACCCACATTCTCCACTACCTGCAAGGGCTGTTCATCAAGGACAATCATTTCCCCAATGCTCCTGGTTACAATTTTTGAGGCTGCCTGCCTCCTACCTCAGGATAGCGATACTGCACACCACCCTATTTCCTCCATGGTGAGTTGTCGCTTCTGCCACATGTCAGGGGGCTGCTGACCTGCCATCTTACTGCTATGAGGGGTGAGGGCGTGGGATGACTCTGCTCCTTTTCAACCACTTTATGCTGCTTGGAAGGGGTCCCCTGACTAGTACTGCCACCATCCTCAGATGGAAGTACTGTTGGGTGTTGCTTCTGCATATAATGCATCATGCCAAAATTAGTTAGATGTTCCATTTGCTTGTCTCTCCTAATAGCCCTGCCACAGTAATTACACCAAGCAAAACGCGGGTCCTCCATCACTTTAAAGTGGCTCCAGATCGCAGATTTCTCTCGTGATCCCTTCTCTATAGTCTTCAGGGTGGATGCTGGCACTATAGCTGAAGTAGTGGGTGCACCCTGAGAAGTAATGCCAGGGGCATCAGTCACACTCTGTGCCTGCGCTGACTGCTCTTCCTCCTCCTCATCATACGTTTCATCTCTCCCCTGTTGCACTGAAGTGGAGGCTAAGACAGAACTAACTAATCCTTCTAAACCTTCTTCAGCTATTAATTCTTCCATTTCTGATGATGAGAATCCCACACAAGATGATTCTTCATCGGAATCAGAAGCAAACCGTGCCTACGCTACATTGTCACCGATAACTATAGTCTGCTGTCGCACTGCTGTTTTTGGGTCTCGCCCTTTTGTCTTGCATGACTCAGTCTCCCCTTCCCTCACCTCCAAAACAACAGGGTCAGAAACAGGTGGTGGCAGTGCATCATTTTTAAATTTCAGTTTTTTTCCGGATGGAACTGCCTGCCCCTCCAGAGATTTTAGATTGGAGCAGCACCCTTTTTAACTTTAAAGAGGGACTGGCACTGCCTTTTGAAGTGCCTCCTCTGCCAGTTCCAATCACTCGTCTACCTTTCCCTGACATCATGGATTTAATGTCACTGCCTACTAGGGATTTCAATTAAAAGAATTATTTCTTTATTGGTGATTGAACACCTCTGTACCAATATATGTGAGTGTGGAAAACTACACACACACACACACACACACACACACACAGAGAGAGAGAGAAAGACTGAAAGCCTGAAAAAGCCCAATTCCTACAGTGATGCTGCTTGTTCCTTGAAAATACCAATTCCCAGACAGCCTCCCAAACCCTGCCTGCAACCTACCTTGGGGGGGGGGGGGGGGGTGTAAGATCAGCAGCAAAATGCCACTGCTGGCAGCTTGTCTCAGTGTGAGAGACAGAGAGACAGTCTGAGTTCAATAATTTAAAAAAAAAAAAAGGTGCAGTAAAAAAAAGCCTGGCTGGCACAGCAGCAAAAATGAACAAATATCATTTTTAATGGAAAATTCTATCAAAGTAGCAAGCAATAGCAATTGAATACAGATTTGAGTCACTCAGAGACTAGCTCTGAGTACTGCAAGTTGGAACCTCCTCAGACACAATCCAAGAAGAAAGTGCATGGCGTGCCGCATCCTATGCTTGCTTAAGGTAGAAATACAGCAGGAACAGCATCACAGAGCACTGAGAGCAGCGACTGGCTGAATTAGAAAAATGCTTCACTCTGATACGTTGGCATTCTGGTATCCTTGCCAACCTGTCTGACCAACTCTGTGAGGTCACTTTTGACTCACAGGAAAGGGCTGGTTGTTGCTATGGATACTCCCACATGACCTTTCAAATGGCTGCTAAGAAAGCGCGAACCAAAAGAATGAAACTAATATGATATGTTTCATTTGTGGGGGATCGCCATATGTTTCACAGACCACGAATCAAACGAACAGGGACCTATTCGTAGCAGATTGCACATTCATTGAAAACGAATGCACATCCCTACTGGACGCAGTGTACCCATGGAAGGGAACAGACTCTTTATGGAAGAGCTTGGCATATAGGCGATTAACCGGAGCCTCTGTAAGACAGTGACGACATCTGCTTGGTGGGTTTGTTCATCATGAGAGAAGATGAGGATATCGTCTAAGTATTCGACTCACACTGGTATATCAAATCTCGCAAGATGTTATTCATCATATTTTGAAATACGGCCGGGGCGTTGAACAGGCCAAAAGGCATCACCAAAAACATCGAAGTGCCATTCATCCCCCTGATGAATATAAACAAGATTATAGGCACCCTTTAGATCCAACTTTGTGAAAATCTTTGCACCCTGAAGCCAATTGAATAGCTTTTAAATTAACGGTAAGAGATACTGGTCTTTGATAGTGATTTCGTTCAAACTTCTATAGTCAATGTAAGCACGAAGGGATCCATCCTTCTTGCCAATGAAAAAGATTCTGGCTCCTGCCGGAGACTTAGAGGGTCTCATAAATCCTTTCTACAGATTTTCTTGGATATAGGCCGACATGGCCTCAGTCTCTGATAAGGAGAGTGGATAAACCCTTCTTCTGGGTGGCTCTGAATCAGGTTTCAAATTGATTGCACAGTCAAACAGTCTATGCGGTGGAAGTACATCAGCAGATTGTTTTGAAAACACATCTTGACAAGCTGTGTACTGCGGTGATAGTCCAGGAGGAGTAGATGTGGTAGCCATACACGGCAATGGAGATATTTCTTTTAGACATCTGTCATGGCATTTAGGGCCCCATTGTGATAACTCTATAGACGACCAGTTAAATTGGGGAGAGTGGTCTTGTAACCATGGTATGCCAAGCACTATGGGATAGATAGCCTTGTCAAGAACTAGGAACATAATGGTCTTTGAGGATCCTGTGCATAGGCAAATTGGTTGTGTAGTGAGTGAAACCTCTCCTGGCAAAGGTTCATCGTGAATGGAAGAGAAGAGCAGCGGCGTGGGTACTGGCTCAGTGGGAAGCCGTAGGTGTTCTACCAATCTCTTCAGAATAAAATTCCCACCGACCAGTCGACTAGTACTTGAGTGGCAAATTTGAGAGGCCCAGAGATGATGGAGACAGGGAGAGTCAGTGGAGGAGAAGGAGTAGTCAGACCTAGGAAAAGTCCTCCAGCAGATCCTAGGTCTGCATGTTTCCCGGACAGATGGGGCAGGTTTGAACTGCATGGCCGGGCTTCCCGCAATACATGCAGAGGCCCATCTTTTTGAGGTAGCGCCTCTCCTTGGCAGTCAAGTGACTATGGCCTAGTTGCATTGGTTCGTCTTCCTCTTCTGGGTTAGGTAAAGACTGGACTGAAGCTGATGGTAGGGGACGAGAACGGATTCCTCTGGAAACATGCTTCTTAAGAGGTTTAACCTCAACAGAGCGTTCTCGTGTACAGCAATCAATACGCCCATCAAGGTCCATAAGTGAGCTTAAAGTGCAACAAGTTCATCTTTTATGCGGGTGTTGAGTCCTCGTAGAAATATAGCACTTAGGCAACCTGAATCCCATAGGAACTTGGAAGACAGTGTCTTGAATTCAATCACGTAGTCCGGGAGTGGCTTGGTCCCTTGTTGGAGGTTTAGGAGTGCAGAACCGGCAATGGACTGGCAAGCGGGGTCATCAAATACCAACTTGAAGAGAGTCAAAAACCCAGGCAAGTCATCAAGGACTGGATCATTGCATTCCCAAAGAGGTGAAGCCCAGGCCAGGGCTTTCCCATCCAAGAAGGACAAACTATATGTTGTTTTGGAAGCGGCAATAGGGAAGTACGCTGTTTGTAAGGAGAAGTGCATACAGCACTGATTTAGAAAGCACCTACACAACAGGGAGCCTCCTGAGAAGTGAGTAGGGGCTGGCAGAGGAACTGTAGTTCGCCCAGTAACCACCGGGGGTGAAGCATTCTGGTTAGAAGCAGTAGAGTCACTCAGTCTGGAATTCAGCTGGTTAAAGGCAGTAGCCAAGGTATCAAGAGTTCTCTGTTGCTCTATAATCCACTGGACCATGCCAGGAATGGCCTGTAAGGCTGAGAGCTGAGCCGGTTCCATGGAGTTAGCAATCTGTTACGTTCTGTTTGTAAAGTTAGGCAGTGGGCCCTTGGGTCATGGAAGAGATGACTCCACCCACAGGGAGGAGCCCTGTGAGGACTCACCACGACAGGCGGGATCTCAGCAGTGATTGACAACAGAGCTAGTAGCTTTATTATACAGCAAGAATAACCCGAGGAGTGGGTTAATAAACTCAGTCCATGTAAATAGCCTGCAAGCAGGCTTCTCTGGTAGAGGTCCGCAGAGCGGGGTAATCAGGGAGATACTTCCTCTAGATGAGACTTGTGCTGATGGTCTCCGGTAGTGGTCCGCAGTGTGGGGTAGGCTGGAGAGCTGAAGCTGGTGGTTGCACAAGATAATGCAGATCCGATAGTGGCCTGAGGCATGGGGTAACCCGGGGAGTACCTTTTACTGATGAAGCCTTGTGCTGGCGATTTCCGTTAGTGGTCCGCAGTGCGGGGTAGGCCAGACGTCAATGGTAATGGTTGCACAAGACAGTATGGATCCGGTAGTGGCCCGCAGAGCGGGTAACCAGAGAATCCACACGGTGAAGGAGAAGTAGGTCCAGTGCTCACTCAGCTTTGGAGGATCGTCCGATGAACAGTGATGAAGCTCACTAAAAGGAAGGCAAGACAGGTAGGATGGCTCTCTGAGGACTGGATAGCCCTGGGTGTAACAAGGCCCCCGAGGAGCGGGTACTGAGATCACCAAGACAGGAACAGCGAGACAAGTCCCAGAATGGCGGAATTGAGCAGGACATGAATCCTTGCTAACTCGTAGATTAGATGGTCAGCTGAGATTAAGTATAGTAAGAGGATGACGTCATGCAGTGGGGATTCCCCTGAGGTTCCCGCCATGATGCGAACAAGAATGGGGTAGGCGCGCGCGTGCCCTAGGTTACCCCAGATGCAAGATGGCTGCCGGGAGCGCAAACGCCATCCCGGGCACGCCATGGAGGTCTGCGTATGGAAGTGGAGATGACCATCCTCCCTAGACTCGATACTGTAGGAAGAAAGGAGGTAAGCAACAAAGGTCGCAGCCGCCTTCAACCGACAGGTGCAACAACAAGCAATGGAAACCATAATGACAGAGGCACGGCCTCCATCTCCTCTTCTGATGGAGTGGCCAGAAACCACTTGGACTGAGTACACATAACAAATGCACACCCTGGCAAGAGTCAAGATGCCTTTCAAAAGGGCAATCCCAATGGGAGAACTAACTATTCCTTGGTCAAAACTGCCAATCCTGGAAAGAGAGGTTTCAACGAAAGAGACCTAATGGCAGCAGATACAAAGAATATCCTGCAGTCCGGTAAAACCCTACCTAGCCTCTTTCATCGGCTAAGTGATGCTGGGTGGAAATGGATGCAGTGAGAGGCAAAGACATGCCTCAGGAAGCCAGACAAGTCTTCCCGGAAGAGTTCCTGGATGGCTCGGACAGATCTATGTGAAACTGGGTGTGTGGACGTGCAGGGCTCACCCTGGAGAAAGTGCTGGAAGAATCACACAAGTCCTTCTTACCTTCCATCAGGCACATTGGAGGCCAGAGGATGAGCGGAGGCTGCAGAGAGAGAACCCCACACAGGCTTCCTTTCACAGAGGTGAGAGAGCACAGGACCCCAGTGAGGGTCTTCGGTGCAGGACCGCTCTGCCTCCATTCTTACAGCAAAGCCATCAAGATCCTCTGCTGGTTTCATATTTGGGAAACGAGGACCCTTGGCCAAGGACTGTCACTATGAAGCAGTGAAGTGACGGCAGTCACCCTGGCGAGGGATTCATCTTCCTGACTTGGGCAGAGAAGGTGAGGATTGACTTTTCTGGGGACAATTCTCAAAGTGACCTCCTGCTCATGAGAAGTATGAATATCATCCTACTCGCTGTAGATAAAACTCATCCGTGTGTCCGTCCACATCGCGTGCACTTAGGGACACACTCAGCTGAGGCTTTCACAGGGGCTGGTTTAGGTGAGGTGAGGGAATGGTAGGTTAAGATACACATTGTACTTACATTTGTGCTTTGCACAACTTGCAGATATTTCTGTAGGTGACGCCATTAGTGCCACAGACTGGTTTATTGCCTCCTCTACATGCTGTCGCCAGTTTCTTCACATCTGAGGCTGGACATTTAGGCTGTAATTAGATAACAGAGAAATCAAATCTCATCTCTCACAGGGCCTTCCCACAGATCACAGGTATGAGGTGTGATGTCCTGTCAGTGGGGCAGAGGATATTGGGAGACTGATGGTGATGTCTGTCAGGATCAGACGATGTTGGGGAGTGGTGGTGATGTCTGAGGGGTCAAAGGATATTGGGGGAATGGGGGTGATGTCTGAGGGCTCAGAGGATGTTGGGGAGAGGTGGCGATGTCCGAGGGTCAGAGGATATTGGGGGAGTGGTGGTGATGTCTGAGGGGTTAGAGGATGTTGGGGAGAGGTGGTGATGTCTGAGGGGGTCAGAGGATGTGGGGGGTGGTGCTGATGTCTGAGGGGTCCAGAGGATGTGGGGGAGTGGTGCTGTCTGAGGGAGTCAGAGGATGTGGGGGAGTGGTGGTGATGTCTGAGGGAGTCAGAGGATGTGGGGGAGTGGTGGTGATGTCTGAGGGGGTCAGAGGATGTGGAGGAGTGGTGCTGATGTCTGAGGGGTCAGAGGATATTGAGGAGTGGTGCTGATGTCTGAGGGGGTCAGAGGATGTGGGGGTGGTGCTGATGTCTGAGGGGGTCAGAGGATGTTGGGGGGTGGTGGTGATGTCTGAGGGAGTCAGAGGATGGTGGGAGTGGTGCTGATGTCTGAGGAGGTCAGAGGATGTTGGGGTGGTGTGATGTTTGAGGGGTCAGAGGATGTTGGGAGTGTTGCTGATGTCTGAGGGGATCAGAGGATATTGGGGTTGTGGTGGTGATGTCTGAGGGGTTCAGAGGATGTTGGGGAGAGGTGGTGATGTCCGAGGGAGTCAGAGGATATTGGGGAAGTGGTGGTGATGTCTGAGGGGCTCAGAGGATGTTGGGGAGTGGTGGTGATGTCTGAGGGGTCAGAGGATGTTGGGGAGTGGTGGTGATGTCTGAGGGGGTCAGAGGATGTTGGAGGAGAGATGGTGATGTCGGAGGGGGTCAGAAGAGGTTGGGATATGGTGATGATGTCTGAGGGGGGTCAGAGGATGTGGGGAGTGGTGCTGATGTCTGAGGGAGTCAGAGGATGTTGGGGAGTGGTGGTGATGTCGGAGGGAGTCAGAGGATGTTGGGATGTGGTGCTGCTGTCTGTGGGTATCAGAGGGTGGGACTGTGTGCTGCTGTCTGTGGCTATCAGAGGATGGGAGTGTGTGCTGCTGTCTGTGGGTATTAGAGGATGGGAGTGTGTGCTGCTGTCTCTGGGTATCAGAGGAAGGGAGTGTGTGCTGCTGTCTGTGGGTATCAGAGGATGGGAGTGTTTGCTGCTGTCTGTGAGTATCAGAGGATGGGAGCGTGTGCTGCTGTCTGTGGGTATCAGAGGATGGGAGCGTGTGCTGCTGTCTGTGGGTATCAGAGGATGGGAGCGTGTGCTGCTGTCTGTGGGTATCAGAGGACGGGAGCGTGTGCTGCTGTCTGTGAGTATCAGAGGACAGGAGTGTGTGCTGCTGTCTGTGGGTATCAGAGGATGGGAGTGTGTGCTGCTGTCTGTGGCTATCAGAGGATGGGAGCGTGTGCTGCTGTCTGTGGGTATCAGAGGACGGGAGTGTGTGCTGCTGTCTGTGGGTATCAGAGGACAGGAGTGTGTGCTGCTGTCTGTGCGTATCAGAGGATGGGAGCGTGTGCTGCTGTCTGTGGGTATCAGAGGATGGGAGTGTGTGCTGCTGTCTGTGGGTATCAGAGGATGGAGCGTGTGCTGCTGTCTGTGAGTATCAGTGGATGGGAGTGTGTGCTGCTGTCTGTGCGTATCAGAAGATGGGGGTGTTTGCTGCTGTCTGTGGGTATCAGAGGATGGGAGCGTTTGCTGCTGTCTGTGGGTATCAAGGATGGAGCGTGTGCTGCTGTCTGTGGGTATCAGAGGATGGGAGTGTGTGCTGCTGTCTGTGGGTATCAGAGGATGGGAGCGTGTGCTGCTGTCTGTGAGTATCAGTGGATGGGAGCGTGTGCTGCTGTCTGTGGGTATCAGAGGATGGGAGTGTGTGCTGTCTGTGGGTATTAGAGGCTGGGAGCGTGTGCCGCTGTCTGTGGGTATCAGAGGATGGGAGTGTGTGCTGCTGTCTGTGGGTATCAGAGGATGGGAGTGTGTGCTGCTGTCTGTGGGTATCAGAGGATGGGAGCGTGTGCTGCTGTCTGTGGGTATCAGAGGATGGGAGCGTGTGCTGTCTGTGGGTATCAGAGGATGGGAGCGTGTGCTGCTGTCTGTGGGTATCAGAGGATGGGAGCGTGTGCTGCTGTCTGTGGGTATCAGAGGATGGGAGCGTGTGCTGCTGTCTGTGGGTATCAGAGGATGGGAGCGTGTGCTGCTGTCTGTGGGTATCAGAGGATGGGAGTGTGTGCTGCTGTCTGTGAGTATCAGAGGATGGGAGTGTGTGCTGCTGTCTGTGAGTATCAGAGGATGGGAGTGTGTGCTGCTGTCTGTGGGTATCAGAGGATGGGAGTGTGTGCTGCTGTCTGTGGGTATCAGAGGATGGAGTGTGTGCTGCTGTTTGTGGGTATCAGAGGATGGGCGTGTGCTGCTGTTGTGTGGGTATCAGAGGATGGGAGCGTGTGCTGCTGTCTGTGAGTATCAGAGGATGGGAGTGTGTGCTGCTGTCTGTGAGTATCAGAGGATGGGAGTGTGTGCTGCTGTCTGTGGGTATCAGAGGATGGAGCGTGTGCTGCTGTCTGTGGGTATCAGAGGATGGGAGCGTGTGCTGCTGTCTGTGGGTATCATAGGATGGGAGCGTGTGCTGCTGTCTGTGAGTATCAGAGGATGGGAGTGTGCTGCTGTCTGTGAGTATCAGAGGATGGGAGTGTGTGCTGCTGTCTGTGGGTATCAGAGGATGGGAGCGTGTGCTGCTGTCTGTGGGTATCAGAGGATGGGAGCGTGTGCCGCTGTCTGTGGGTATCAGAGGATGGGAGCGTGTGTGTGCTGTCTGTGGGTATCAGAGGATGGGAGTGTGTGCTGCTGTCTGTGGGTATCAGAGGATGGGAGTGTGTGCTGCTGTCTGTGAGTATCAGAGGATGGGGGAGTCGGTGCTGTCTGTGGGTATCAGAGGATGGGAGTGTGTGCTGCTGTCTGTGGGTATCAGAGGATGGGAGCGTGTGCTGCTGTCTGTGGGTACCAGAGGATGGGAGTGTGTGCTGCTGTCTGTGGGTATCAGAGGGTGGGTGTGTGTGCTGCTGTCTGTGAGTATCAGAGGATGGGAGTGTGTGCTGCTGTCTGTGGGTATCAGAGGATGGGAGTGTGTGCTGCTGTCTGTGGGTATCAGAGGATGGGAGCGTGTGCTGCTGTCTGTGGGTATCAGAGGATGGTAGTGTGTGCTGCTGTCTGTGGGTATCAGAGGATGGGAGCGTGTGCTGCTGTCTGTGGGTATCAGAGGATGGGATGTCTGTGGGTATCAGAGGATGGGAGCGTGTGCTGCTGTCTGTGGGTATCAGAGGATGGGAGCGTGTGCTGCTGTCTGTGGGTATCAGAGGATGGTAGTGTGTGCTGCTGTCTGTGGGTATCAGAGGATGGGAGCGTGTGCTGCTGTGTGGGTATCAGAGGATGGGATGTCTGTGGGTATCAGAGGATGGGAGCGTGTGCTGCTGTCTGTGGGTATCAGAGGATGGGAGTGTGTGCTGTCTGTGGCTATCAGAGGATGGAGTGTGTGCTACTGTCTGTGTGGGTAGAGGATGGGAGCGTGTGCTGCTGTCTGTGAGTATCAGAGGATGGGAGCTTGTGCTGCTGTCTGTGAGTATCAGAGGATGGGAGCGTGTGCTGCTGTCTGTGGTATCAGAGGATGGGAGCGTGTGCTGCTGTCTGTGAGTATCAGAGGATGGGAGCGTGTGCTGCTGTCTGTGAGTATCAGAGGATGGGAGCGTGTGCTGCTGTCTGTGGGTATCAGAGGATGGGAGCGTGTGCTGCTGTCTGTGTGTATCAGAGGATGGGAGCGTGTGCTGCTGTCTGTGGGTATCAGAGGATGGGAGCGTGTGCTGCTGTCTGTGGGTATCAGAGGATGGGAGCGTGTGCTGCTGTCTGTGGGTATCAGAGGATGGGAGCGTGTGCTGCTGTCTGTGGGTATCAGAGGATGGGAGCGTGTGCTGCTGTCTGTGAGTATCAGAGGATGGGAGCGTGTGTTGCTGTCTGTGGGTATCAGAGGATGGGAGCGTGTGTGCTGTCTGTGGGTATCAGAGGATGGGAGCGTGTGCTGCTGTCTGTGGGTATCAGAGGATGGGAGTGTGCTGCTGTGCTGTCTGTGGGTATCAGAGGATGGGAGCGTGTGCCGCTGTCTGTGTATCAGAGGATGGGAGCGTGTGCGCTCTCTGTGGGTATCAGAGGATGGGAGCGTGTGCCGCTGTCTGTGGGTATCAGAGGATGGGAGCGTGTGCTGCTGTCTGTGAGTATCAGAGGATGGGAGTGTGCTGCTGTCTGTGGGTATCAGAGGATGGGAGCGTGTGCTGCTGTCTGTGGGTATCAGAGGATGGGAGCGTGTGCTGCTGTCTGTGGGTATCAGAGGATGGGAGCGTGTGCTGCTGTCTGTGAGTATCAGAGGATGGGAGCGTGTGCCGCTGTCTGTGAGTATCAGAGGATGGGAGCGTGTGCTGCTGTCTGTGGGTATCAGAGGATGGGAGCGTGTGCTGCTGTCTGTGAGTATCAGAGGATGGGAGCGTGTGCTGCTGTCTGTGGGTATCAGAGGATGGGAGCTTGTGCTGCTGTCTGTGAGTATCAGAGGATGGGAGCGTGTGCTGCTGTCTGTGGGTATCAGAGGATGGGAGTGTGTGCTGCTGTCTGTGGGTATCAGAGGATGGGAGTGTGTGCCGCTGTCTGTGGGTATCAGAGGATGGGAGCGTGTGCGCTGTCTGTGAGTATCAGAGGATGGGAGCGTGTGCTGCTGTCTGTGGGTATCAGAGGATGGGAGCGTGTGCTGCTGTCTGTGAGTATCAGAGGATGGGAGCGTGTGGCTGTCTGTGGGTATCAGAGGATGGGAGCGTGTGCTGCTGTCTGTGAGTATCAGAGGATGGGAGGTGTGCTGCTGTCTGTGGGTATCAGAGGATGGGAGCGTGTGCTGCTGTCTGTGAGTATCAGAGGATGGGAGTGTGTGCTGCTGTCTGTGGGTATCAGAGGATGGGAGCGTGTGCTGCTGTCTGTGGGTATTAGAGGATGGGAGTGTGTGCTGCTGTCTGTGAGTATCAGAGGATGGGAGTCGGTGCTGCTGTCTGTGAGTATGAGAGGATGGGAGCGGTGTGCTGTCTGTGGGTATTAGAGGATGGGAGTGTGTGCTGCTGTCTGTGGGTATTAGAGGATGGGAGTGTGTGCTGCTGTCTGTGGGTATTAGAGGATGGGAGTGTGTGCTGCTGTCTGTGAGTATCAGAGGATGGGAGTGTGTGCTGCTGTCTGTGGGTATCAGAGGATGGGAGCGTGTGCTGCTGTCTGTGAGTATCAGAGGATGGGAGCGTGTGCTGCTGTCTGTGGGTATTAGAGGATGGGAGTGGTGCTGCTGTCTGTGAGTATCAGAGGATGGGAGCGTGTGCTGCTGTCTGTGAGTATCAGAGGATGGGAGTGTGTGCTGTCTGTGAGTATCAGAGGATGGGAGTGTGTGCTGCTGTCTGTGGGTATTAGAGGATGGGAGTGTGTGCTGCTGTCTGTGAGTATCAGAGGATGGGAGTGTGTGCCGCTGTCTGTGGGTATCAGAGGATTGGAGCCTGTGCTGCTGTCTGTGGGTATTAGAGGATGGGAGTGTGTGCTGCAGTCTGTGAGGGTTAGAGGATGATGGGGGAGCGGTGCTGCTGTCTATGGAGGTTAGAGGATGTTAGGGGAGTGGTTCAGATCCCCACATTATACAGAGAGCCCCAGGAACCTGCTAACCCCCAGATTATACACAGAGTCCCAGGAACCTGCTAACGCCCACATTATAGAAAAAGGCCCTGGAATCTGTAACCTCCATATTATACAGAATCTCAAGATCCCGCTGATCCCCAGATTACAGAGAGACAGTCAGGATGCTGCTAACTCCCAGATTATATAGAGAGCCCCAGGATCCTGCTAACTCCTCGATTATACAGAGCGTCCCAGGATCCTGCTAATCCCCAGATTGTACAGAGACTCCCAAGATCCTGCTAACCCCCAGATTATACAGAGAGTCCCAGGATCGTGATAACTCCCAGATTATACAGAGTGTCCCAGGATCCTGCTAACCCCCAGATTATACAGAGAGTCCCAGGATCCTGCTAACCCCCAGATTATACAGAGAGTCCCAGGATCCTGCTAACCCCAGATTATACAGAGAGTCACAGGATCCTGCTAACTCCAGATTATACAGAGAGTCCCAGGATCGTGATAACTCCTAGATTGTACAGAGTGTCCCAGGATCCTGCTAACCCCCAGATTGTACAGAGAGTCCCAGGATCCTGCTAACCCCCAGATTATACAGAGAGTCCCAGGATCCTGCTAACCCCCAGATTATACAGAGAGTCCCAGGATCCTGCTAACTCCAGATTATACAGAGTGCTCCTGGATCCTGCTCAGCCACAGATTATACAGAGAGTCCCAGGAACGTGCTAACCCCCAGATTATACAGAGAGTGCCAGGATCCTGGTAACCCCCAGATTATACAGAGAGTCCCAGGTTCCTGATAACTCCAGATTATACAGAGAGTCCCAGGTTCCTGATAACCTCCAGATTATACAGAGAGCCCCAGAATCCTGCTAACCCCCATATTATACAGCATGACCCATGTTCTGATCTGTCCTGTTAAGACGGAGGTGATTGCTGAGTAGGAAATCTGGAAAGTGGATAGTATTAGGGATGTGAATCGGGCTTCGGACGATTGAAAATATCGTCGATATTTTCAAAATCGTCAGAAATCGGGGGCTCCCCCAAAACAATAGGAATACCCCACAGTATTGATCGTGGGGGTTCTCTTATTGTTTTGGGGGAGGGCGTGAAAAAACGGCACACAAAAATAACCCCTAAACCCACCACGACCCTTTAAAACTAACCCCTTAGCTTCCCCCACTCTCCCGACCCCCCTAAAAACTTTTTACAGGTACCTGGTGGTCCAGTGGGGTCCCGGGTGCGATCTCCCGCTCCCAGGTGCGATCTCCCGCCACTAATCAAAATGGCGTCGAAGCCCTTTGCCCTTATCATGTGACAGGGTATCCGTGCCATTGGCCGGCCCCTGTCCATTATGGCCGGCGCCATGGACAGCCGGCGCCATATTTAAAATGGCGCCAGCCATCCAGTGCTCCTACCATGTGACTGGGGCCGGCCAATGGCACGGATACCCTGTCACATGATAAGGGCAAAGGTCCATCGGCGCCATTTTGATTAGTGGCAGCCGACGGCCCGGGAGCGGGAGATCGCCCTGGGAGCGGGAGATCGCACCCGGGACCCCCACTGGACCACCAGGTACCTGTAAAAGTTTTTGGGGGCTCGGGAGGGTGGGGGAAGCTAA